>NC_052359.1:4371662-4671662 GCF_009727055.1 Benincasa hispida | reverse complement strand
GTTCAGTCACTGATCTTCAACACATGGTTACACGTAAGAGCATTTCCATGAACCAGGATGCCCTTCTATTTCAGTTTCTCAATGTTGAGGCAAAAATCATTAAAACTTCTGACAAGAGATGGCTTCAAGATTGTATAGAAGCTTCACCGAGAGACAATTCATATTTTTTTTAAACAAGAATTAAGAGAAAAATAAAATGCAATCTACTTGAACTTGGTGGCACAGACATGGGTTGGCGGCAGCTGGCCAAGAAAGGACCTGGTGATGCACATGGCAAAGACACGCGATCGATGAATGAGACATGGGCAATTAGGTGCGGCGATGCACAATAGATCTAGGCGACTGATGAAACGCGGGCGACTGATGAAACACGAAACAGATCTGGGCCAAGAACGGACCTGGTGGCGCGTGGCAGATTCTGTCTCTTATACACATCTAGATGTGTATAAGAGACAGGACCTGCACGGCGAACGAATCTGTACCCATGATTGATGGACCACGACAGACTCTTCACACATGATCGATGGACGAATGGCAAGGGTTTGGAAGAGAGAAGTGAGAAAGAAGAGGGTCTGAAAAGGGAAGTGTGAGAATGAGAGGAAAAAAAAATAGGGGGAGAGTGAAGAGGGAAATGAAAAAAAAAAAGGGAAATAGAAGTGAGATAAATTAAGTGGGTCTTTAATGTCAGTTTAAAACCAACATTAAAGATCCATTTTTTTTAAAAAAAATAAAACTTACATTATACATCCGATTTCACTTTTTCCAACCGACATTAAAGCCCAAAATTCTTGTAGTGAAACGTCAATCGTAGAGAAGAAAAAGAGAAAAGAAAAGAGAAGGAGGATGAAGAAGTATGATGATTCCACTAGAGAAGAGGAGAAGCAAAAAGTTTGAGAAGAAGATGAAAGGATGCAGAAAAAAAAGTAATAGTAAAGTTGTTAAAAAAATAATTAAAAAAGGTCGTGATTTAAATTTGACACTTCAACATGTCATGTCATTTTTTCATTAGTCAACTAACGGTCAAATTGTCTTGAGGAACCTCTTAGAACAATGTTCAAAACCTCAGAGACTAAAGTATATCTTTTGAAACTTCAGGGACCAAATAGACACTACCCTCAAACCTCAGGGACTAATAGAATCAAGACCATTACAAAAGCTCAAACAACATTTGGGATGAGACTAGATCAATTACTGGTATGTGGACACACATAAACAAGCTCATCAAGGATTAATAATAACTTGTAGAAATACAAGTTATTCTGCCTCTTTTATCTAAAAAAAATTAGGAAAAAACTCTAAAAATGCCACAATTTGCTAAGAAATTCATAAAAATAATTGCAGCATGCGATCACACATACTCAATGCCTAATATATCTATTTTAAATTTGAAATCAATTTGTTTAAGTGAAGAACATCTGCTGATGCGACCGAAGGAGAATTCTCAATGCTAACACATGATTGCATAGCTAACCGAGTCGATTACTCCATGTGACGAGACATGTAATGACACATGAGCGGTGGAGGTCAAATCAAAGATTTAGTTGGTGGTTGATAAGAAAGCTTTGCTACAGAGCCAATGAACGTCTAACGCGCAGCAGGCGACACATCAGGGTATGGAATTTAATGCACTTTATTAGCATAATCATGAGAGAGAGAAGAAAAGCTATCCTTGGACGCCTATATATAGCTATGAAATCGCCATGCAAAATACAAATTTTCATAGCAGAAAAAATTAAACTATGTAAAAAATTCTTCTCTTACAACAATTAAAAAAAACACCTTAATGAGAGCTTCATTTCCCATGGAAGTAGAAGAGGAACTCCATCTTTCAACACTTGCAGTGAAACAGTCATTGAGAAAGTCGGAGGAAACAAGAAATTGTGCACCATGACTTGATTCTCTATTCCTATTCCTTAAGTGTATTTGTATTGTTTAAACATTGAAAAGACTCATTTCTTCGATATGAATACATACTCATTTCATCATCTATCCATTTTCTCCATTTTTATTATGAGCAGCTAATTTATTTATGGGTTGAGAAGCATCTAGTTAACATGAACTAAGCAATATTTAAACCATCCATTTTATTTGTTTTATGTACACCTGATGAAATACTTGGATAACTCGAAAGATTACTATAAGTAGATTAAATCTCGGTTTGAAAGAACTCAAAATTTAGAACTCATAAAACAAGATGAGAAGTTCCTTAGAAATAAGTAACATCTTTTGCATTATACACTCATCATATACATCATAGAGATAGGATACTGTAGCTATGTATACTGAGAAGTGTAAGTTATAATTTCGAGTGCAGTGCTTGAACACATAATTTATATATTTGCTTAGGGATTGTTAATGAATATTCTTCTTAACTCTATCATCACACATCTACATTTCAGAACCATCGCTTCTTGCCACATATGTAGTAGTTCGTCAAATGTGATAGGACCCAAACAATATAACAACAACCCACTAGGATCTATTTAAAATAATCAACTAAATAATTGTTCTCCAAAACACCACAAGTAAATCATAAAATATTCGCTAAGCAATCAACCAACAATGGATAGAAATAAATAACAAAACTATGGAAGACTAAAAACAAAGTGCACACATGAATTATACATGGAAAGCCCCTTCAACGTGAAGAATAAAAATCATGGAACTTGTGAGAAGTCCACCCTTATCAACTTCTCTTATTATGATAAAATTGAGCGAAAAATAACTCAAATCAGTCATACAAAGATTCACTACTCATCAATACTATCATACATAAAAGATCAACATTTGAGAGATACAATAAATAAATAAATAAATAATGAATGAAAATCACCCAATTAACCAGATTCTGATTGCTAGGAATTACAAACAAACCAAAGCTCTCAATAACAATCTAACCATTCAAAACGCACCCTATGTGTCTTGAATAGGCTGACCAAATGTCAGCACAATCCAACGATTCAAACTTTGGAAATTGACAACTTTGTGGAGGTTGCCATTGAAAAATTGAACTGCTATCTTTCTCTTCAATTTTCTGCCTCATTTTCACTCTTTTTTCCCTTATGTCATCCTCATATCACATAAAAGAAAGCCTAGGGCTTTCAAGATGGGGCAAGTACCAATTGGACTCACAAAACACAGATTTAAAATAAAGTCTTACTTGTGCAACAAGTGGGCTGGATGCCTACAACAATCTCCCCTTCCAACCCAACATGGGGCAGACTCAATTACATCCATGATCACTTGAACCTCATCCCGGAAAGCTTAGTACAAAGCTTAATCTTGCTTCTAGGAACTGTCTTAGTTAATATATCTGCACTATTCTTATCAGTGTGAACTTTCTTAAGATTCAATCTCTTCTCTTCAATTACATCTCGTAGCCAATGATATCTAATATAAATGTGGTTAGTACGAGAATGATACATTGGATTCTTGCTCAAATCCATAACACTCTAACTATCACAAAATATTACATACTCACCTTGCTTCAACCCAACTCTTGAAGGAACATTTTAAGCTATAACATCTCCTTGCTTGCTTCCACTACTGCAATATAATATGCCTCAGTTATGGTCAATGCTATGCATTTTTTTAGTTTGGATTGCTATGAGATGGCTCCCCCTAAAAATGTAAATCATAACTTGAGGTAGACTTTCTGTTATCAAGATCACCTGCCATGTCTGTATCAGTATAACCTCCAAGCATAGGTTTGCCACCTCCAAAACACAAACTCAATTTGGAGGTGCCATGCAAGTATCTGAAGATCCACTTCACTACTTCCTAGTGAGTTATACCTAGATTAGTTAGAAAACGATTCATTAGACTAACTGCATGTGTAATACCAGGTCTAGTACACACCATAATATACATCAAATAACCAACAACAGAAGAGTAAGGAATGGATGACATAACTTCTTCCTCTTTCTCTACCGTAGGGCAAGCTCTCTTACTTAGCTTAAAATGAGTTGTTGGCGGTGTACTGATAGGCTTAGCATGCTTCATATTGAATCCTCCCAACACCCATTCAATATACTTCTCTTGAGATAACTACAATTTCCCAACTTTCCTGTCACGAGCAATCTTTATACCTAAGATTTGCTTTGTAGGACTCAAATTTTTCATGTCAAATGTCTTAAGAAATCTTTCTTCAAATTTTGAATCATATCTATATCTTGTCCAACTATAACATATCATCTACATATAAAAGAAGAATGATGAAGTTGCTTACATGGAACTTTTTAAAATACACACAAGAATCAGTTGTAGTTCATTTATAATCATTGCTTATCATAAACGAATCAAATTTCTTGTACCACTGCCTTGGTGCCTGTCTAAGCCCATAAAGACTCTTCTTCAACTTGCAAATAAGTTTATCTTTCCCTTTTTCTTCCCTTCAATTTGCTCCATGTAGATCTCTTTATGCAAGTCACCATGTAAAAAAGTGGTTTTTACATCAAGTTTCTTTATCTCAAGATCAAGAATAGCTGCTAATCCCAACACTGTTCTGATAGATGTCATTTTGACCACTAGAGAGAAGATCTCATTAAAGTTAATGTCCTTTTTTTTTTGTATTCCTTAACCACTAATCTAGCTTTGTACCTCACTATCTTCTCACTATCCTTCTTGTACTTGAAACCCATCTGTTTTTCAATACTTTGTTGCCCTTTGGAGGCTTCATTAGCTCATAGGTTCTTTTCTAGGGAATTTATCTCCTTCTTCATTTCATTGAGCCACTGGTCTTTTTCATCATGAGACAAAACCTCTTGATAGTTTTCTAGCTCTACATCTTCACTAATTAGAATGAACTCTAAGCTTGCCTTGTTGAAGGTTTACGCACTCTGGTGGACTTTCAAGCCTGAGTATCTTTCACTTGGGGAATAGATTACTCCCTCCCCTTATGAACTTCTCCATGAATCATTTCCTTATATGCATCTTCCTCATGAATTTCTTCATCAGATGAAAACTCGTCAAGATCATCATCATCAACATGATCTGGTACATTACCACCGTATTATAACTCACCAATGTTACATCATCAACATTCTCATTTGTCGGCTGAATAATAGAAGGAGGAGTAGTAGAATCATTAGTAGTATCAAAACACAACTTTGAAGTAGAAGTGTACCCTATACTAAGAATATATGCACCTTTCTCGTGCTCAAAGAATACTACATCTCTGCTTCTCACTACCTTTTTCTTTTCTGGATCGTAGAGCTTATAACCATACTCTTCATCTCCATATCCAACAAAAATATATTGATTAGTCTTAAAATCAAGCTTTGACCTTTTTTCTTTAAGCATATGCATGTATGCCTTGCTGCCAAAAACTTTGAGATGCAAATAAGTGGAATCATGTTCCTTCTATGCTCTCTCTGGAATGTCTAAACCAAGAGGAATTGATGAGATCAATTAATCAAATACACGACATATTGCATTACTTCACCCCAAAATTTCTTAGGAAGATTAGACATTTTAAGCATACTTCTCACCTTCTCCACAATGGTTCTATTCACCCTCTCAACAATCCCATTGTGTTGTGGTGTGTCAGGCTATGTCTTCTCATGTCTAATTCCATGTTGTGAACAATAATACTTGAACTCATTCGAACTATACTCACCTGAAGGAAATCAAACATGAGGATTTCCATGAGTAGCGGAATGATTGTTCCAAATTCCATTCGAAATTGAACACTAACAATTACAGTCAAGAAACAAAAACTTACAGGTCATGCACAATATGAAATTATAGCATGCTTTACAATAAGATCAAAGGATAAGAATATCATACCTTTGAAGACTTATGCTTCAAACTCCCTCGATCACGAATGCTCGTTCAATCTCCAAGACAACAACACACAAACGCTCAAACACAATGACTGCAAAACAGCACAATCACAGCGGACACGAACTCAACGATCTTCAAGATCATGAACCCAATGAACGACCTCCAAAACCTCGAACTCAGTCGAGTTGAGTGAGGACACCACCACAATGGCTACCTTGGTATTCTCATGTGAGAATCCAGACGTGTGGGCTCTGTGTGGACTTGGTCAGAGGAAGAGACTAGAAGAATAATAATCATGTAAACAATTGAGCAAGTGGGAGATGAGAATAGTATATCATATAGACGAATGCTCAATCGTGTACAAGAAGGCAAACTATCATATAGCAAATGCCATGCGATCGTTTAGCTACGACCAGCTGAGTGAACTATCGTATAGTGTCACTCCACAATCATCTAGTCTCTCTTTCAGCTATCGTTTAATGAATCCAATTCGTATGACAGCAAACTGTGAGTTTCTTTCCAAGAATAACAATCCACTCAACTGGTTATTAGAGAAAAAGATATAATTATCTAATAATTAATATTATTATAAATATATATGATAACCAACTTACCATATTATATTTGTAGCCTATAGTTTTAATATTTCATCTCATGAAACATATAAACCATATCCCTTTTTCTATGGTACTTAATGTAAATCTCATTTACATTAATCCTCCACTTGATGTATTTAATACATCACACCGATTATATCATATATAATCGAATTTCCTCTTATCAATTTCAACATTTAAAATCAACACCAAGAATTGATTCTCAACTTGAATCCATTAAGCTACCAAGGGGACCTTATAGACCTGTAGTTTTAAGCTCCAACAGTACGTGAATAACTAACTAAACTCATTAGTCACAGGATCCACCATCCGTTAACTGTCAGGCACTCCATTATAGACCAGCAATTGACCGCTTTTTACTACAGATATATTTTGTGTTCATATCAACCAATCAACAGCACGATAACCCTTCACAGATCGCTCATAAGTATAGCTGGGCCAATAATCATTATGCCCTCGTAGTTACATCTAACTCATTAAGTACCATTGATCCCTCTTATGAACATAATTCATAGTCCTACTATGACTGAGTCCTCTCTTCCAAAGAGAAGTTGTGGCCACTATGTTCAAGACCCGGAGTCAGTCTTTAAGGGAGCAATCTATCTACTTACCTCTACTTTGGGGAAGGAGTGAATTCCATCTTGTGTAACTGAGTTCCCAGCTCCCAAATCAGAAAAATCCCTAAAAAGGTAGGCATGTTGAGTTGGCAATCTAGCCACTCTTACCCGTACTAATCAAAGGACCACCCTCAAAGGCAGGAGTTCCCAAAACACTCAGGATTGAGGTCATGTCACCTATGGTCGTTTAGGTAAGATGTAAGTCTCAAGTATCAACGGCGTTATATAAAGAGACGAACCATCTCGTGGTCCGGTCTTATACAAACTCTTTGTATAGGACACCCCCGCTCGCATGTCTACACATGAATGGTTAGGATATACCATCTATAGTAGTTCACAATACTTGCAATCCTCTACAAAGCGAGTCGTATCCATAGTGTCACCAGGATCAGGTATCCCTCCGTAATCCTTATATTACAGACCTTTTTAGGTTATCACATAAGGCATGATCCACTTGTATATCTCATATACATGTTTAAGTTTACATACAATAACCACGGACCTTTATTTATTGGATCTGAGTAAATGTCATATAAAATAACTCTTATTTTATTCATAACAATGTGTACAGTTTACAAACTATGAGACTCCAGGAGAATTAGAACACCAATCCCAACAATCTTCCACTGGTTCTAATACCTCGGGATATTAATGTACAATACATGATAAATACAAGTAAAATATACAATAAACTGGGCATACTCTATACCCCAGTATCATCTCCCACTTGCTCTAGACAAGATGTCGCATGTTCCATAGATCCAGACTCTCCAGATGACCTTCGAACACTTTAGCCATCAGAGCTTTTGTAAACAGATTAGCAATGTTGTGTTCTGACGCGATCTTCGTGACTATCATATCACTGTGATGCACAATCTCCCTGATCAGGTGATATTTTCGTTTTATATGCTTGCCTCGATGATGACTCCAAGGTTTCTTTGAATTTGCTACAGCCCCGCTGTTATCACAATAAAGAGTGATCGACATATCCATATTTGAAAGAACTTCCAAATCTGTAAGGAATTTCCTCAGCCAAACAGCTTTCTTAGTTGTTTCACAAGCGGCTACATACTCAGCTTCCATAGTGGAGACTGTGATGTATCCTTGCTTGATGTTTTGCCATACTACAGCCCCTCCATTCAAAGTGACACTGACCCCGATGTCAATTTACAAGAATCTCTATTAGTCTGAAAGTCAGAGTTTGTGTATCCTGTAAGGATCAAATCCTTATCTCCATACACAAGCATGTAGTCCCTCGTTCTTCGAAGATAGTTGAGGATCGTCTTGACCGCCATTCAATGACCTAATTCTAGATTGGACTGATAACGACTGGCAATCCCTACTGCATAGCAAATGTTGGTCTGGTACCCAACATTGCTTACATTATGCTCCAAACAGCTGAAGCATAGGGAATCCATCTCATCTCCTCAACTTCTTGAGGTGTCCTAGGACATTGATCCTTAGACAAGACGATTCCATGCCTGAAGGGTAATAAACCCCTCTTGGAATCCCGCATCCTATACCTCATCAAGATCAATGTACGATGCCTAAGACAAGGTTAACCTCTTGTTATTACAATCTCGAATGATCTGGATCCCTAGAACATACTGTGCCTCACCCAAATCTTTCATTTGAAACTGGGCGGCTAGCGACTTTTTAATATCAGTCAGAAATCCTACACCATTCCCAATGAGTAGAATATCATCCACATACAATACAAGGAACGCTATTGAGATGTTGATGATCTTCTTGTAGACACAAAGATCATCAACATTCTGATTAAAGCCAAACGATTTGATCGCACTGTCAAATCTAATGTTCTATGATCTAAGCGCTTGTTTCAGCCCATAAATGGACTTATTAAGCTTGCAAACTCTTTGTTCTTGATCTGGAACTACGAACCCCTCTGGTTGAGCCATGTAGATGGTCTCCTCAAGTTTACCATTAAGTAAGGCAGTCTTGACGTCCATTTTTCATATTTCATAATCATAAAATGTGGCTATGGACAAGAGTATCCTGATAGACTTTAACATGACAACAAGTAAGAAAGTTTCCTCATAGTCCACTCCCTCGACCTGGGTATAATATTTTGCCACGAGTCTAGCCTTAAAGGTTTGCACCTTTCCATCTACACCTCGTTTTTGCTTATAGATCCACTTACATCCTATAGTTTTACCCCATCAGGCTGATCCACAAGCTCCCAAACTTGATTGAAGTACATAGACCCCATCTCATGGTTCATGGTCTTAATCCACTCATCTTTGTCAACATCCTCCATTTCTTGCTTAAAAGACAATGGACCCTCGACCCCATCATTAGAAATGACGTTCTAGACTTCAGTCCAACCCATATAGTGATCCGGTGGGTTCATAACCCTTCCACTTCATCGAAACAATCTCAACTCTTAAGATGGTTGACTAGATGTACTGACCTCAGCAACTCTTATTGATCTGTCAGTATGTTTAACAACTCTTGTTGAACCTTCAGTAGTCTTAGTCTCAATAGAAATCTCACGTAAAACAAGCTTACTTCGTGGTTATGATCCCTGATGTGGTCTTCTTCCAAGTAGATAGCATTTGTAGAAACAAACACTTTGTTCTCACTAAGATCATAAAAGTGTCCACCCCTCGTTTCTCTAGGGTAGCCTACAAAGAGGAAAACTTTCAAACGCGATTCCAACTTCTTTGGGTTAGTGACAAGCACATGGGCTGGACATCCCCAAATCCTAAAGTGGCGTAAACTACCTTTACGGTCTCTCCAAAGCTCAAAAGGTGTTTTAGAAACACTTTTTGAGGGAACGTTGTTCAAAATATAATATGCAATCTTCACTGTAAAACCCCAAAACGAGTCTGGAAGATGAGCATAGTCATCATAGACCGAACCATGTCCAACTAGGTTCTGTTTCTCCTTTCTGATACACCATTCTGCTCAGGTGTACCTAGGGCTGAGAGTTGGGAAGTAATTCCATGTTCTATCATCTAGTTATGGAATTGGAGATCCATATACTCTCTACCATGATCAGATCGTAGTGTTTTTATCTTCTTTTCTAACAAGTTTTTAACTTCAGCCTTCAACTCCTTGAACTTGATAAGGGCTTCAGACTTACGTTGCATTAGGTATAGATACCCGTACCTTGAATAATCATCTACGAAAGAGATTCAATATTTATACCCACCTTGAGCTCTAACACTCATCAGACCACACAGGTCATAATGTACAAGCTCCAAGGCTTCCTTGGCTCTGTAACCTTTTACAGTAAAAGGTCGTTTGGTCATCTTGCCTTCGAGGCATGATTCACACACCGGCAAGAAGTTTTCTTCTAAACTCTTTAGAAGTCCACATTTCACCAACTGTTCAATTCCATTGAGGTTGCTGTGACCTAACCTTAGATGCCAAATATGGGCGTTTTAGTTAGGAGAAACCTTTGGTCTTTTAGCTGTTGTCGCCATACTAAACATTTTAGTGTTAAACAAGGCTTTTATGACTAACGACCTAAGTAAATATTAGTTACTTTCCATTGAACCAAAACCAATCTCCATCCCATTCTTGAAAATAAACATTTTACTCTAAAAAAAGGAGACAGTCTAACCTTGTTCAATAAGACAAGAAACCGAAATTAAATTCCTCTTGATATGATGAACTACGAAAACATGATCCAATAACAAATAAAGCTTCTTGTCCAAAAATAACATCAGTTTGCCTACAACAAAAACTGAAACAACCTCACTAGTACCGACTCGAAAAGTCATCTCTCCCTGTGGCAATGTTTGCCAAATCCTTGGTAAAAGGAACTAACGTGATTAGTAGCACCCGAATTAAAGATCCAGGCAGAATCATCATTCTTTACCAAATACGTCTCTAATGACATGCAGAAATGCATGTCATCTTAGGCCTTTTACTTAGAATTATGAGGGCTGATAAGACAAATATGCAGCAATTATGTTGGGAATTCATGAGAAAATGAGTTTGCGTTGTTTAGCATTAAGAATCTCGGCTAACCCAATATTATGTGTTATTATGTGTTCAATGTTCTATTTTTGTAGCTAACGCAGGAAGTGGACACAAACGCAGAAACCAGACCACAGCATAGACGTTCGCATGTGGAGAAACTCTCCATCGCAAAGTCGAACGCATTCGATCAACGCATGGATGTTGCGGTAGTCAGCCGCATACGTCCATCACATGGGAGTTGCGCTCGCCAATCGATTGCGGTCATCGTGTAGAGTTGCGGTATTAAGTGAATGCGATCACTACATGATTGCGACTACACGATAACGCATGGTAAAAGGATCAATGAAAGGTTGGTGGAATAAACACGTCAACGCATCTACCTCGAGAAAATCAAAAGATGATGTTGACATTTCACCTACCACGTCGTTGGCAGCAGAGGTTCAGAAAGGACTAAACGTGTCGAATGTCAAAATCAGAGCAGTCCATTAATGCTGTTGGTGATCCAGGCTCTATATAGAGAAGTCGTTTAGCGAAAATTCATGTTATCCAGGGTTTTCGCCCAAGGTTGAATCTAAGGTTTTCCCTGAGGTTCGCCTAGGGCAGATCCTTGTGATCCATACAAATGCGTGAGAAGACCCTTGAGAGTTTTTCACCTTTTTCCTCCATTCCGAGTCACGACCGGAGCCTTCGACCGGAGCTAGATCTCGAGAAAGTCAGCTCCACTGCCCATCCATGGCACCACCGGTAGCCTTGACGCACATCCGCTGGAAGTAAGTTTTTGCTTCTAGTTGGTCATTTTATTTTCCTATCTTTTCTTATATTGTATTGTATGACATTTTATGATTAAGGAATTAATACATTTTGTTTTCAATACATTTCTATGTTTCCTTCGATTCCATTTCCATCTTCTCTACTTAGCATCTCTAACTTTCATTGCATCATTTAGTGAGATTGTTTGAGTATCGCATACTTAGTCATGTGGATCAAGAATATGAAGCATGTAGCAAACCACCGAGAGTTGTGCGTTGTGTGAGTATGTGAGAAAACCTTATTTGCTTAGTGTAAAGTTGTGGCAACACCTGTCTATAGGCTAATGCATTGCTTGTCTATGAGTAAAGTCAGCAACAACCAACTGCCTGGGAGGGTAAGTGGTTGGTCGCATTAAGCAATGTAAGTCATTGTTCACTAGAGATAGAAATAATCTTATGTCAGCAAAGTTCATGCGGTTACCTTGTCCTATAAGCGCATCATTCATCATTTAGGCATACTTGAGAGAGTAGTCTAAAATCCAAATCTAAGACTCGAGAGAGCGGATTGGAACGCATAGACAAGAATAGGAAACTTAGAGATAAGCTCTGTTTGCTATCACACAGCGTATGCACCCTACGGATAGGATATTACATGCGTCCAGGAAGTAGGATATGGTGGGTGTATGCGGTCATCTCGACACTTATGCATCCCCACCGCATACGTACTATAGTTAGGCTTAAGTGTGTGTGGCATGACAGCATGGCTTGCGTTGACTACGGTTGCCCTTGCGGTCACGCTTAAGTATTTCAATGAAAACATCTCTGCATTTTATCTATTTTTCCCATCCATTTGTTTCATGTCAAGAGTTGTTATGTCTCTACCTCTCATTCATATTCTCATTGCGTTGTCTATTAGCTAAGAGTAGAAGTAGTGTTAGTGTAGAAACCCCTCAATCATTCTTTTATTCAAACCGCTGCATGCACATTACCACATTCATTTTGCTACAAGTCCCTAAGTTTGACCTCAGATCACCCGAGAAACTTGTGTTCGCGTTATACTTGGCGTGAGTACAAGAAAACTTGTGACAGGACGCATAGTCATTGCATACATTTGTTGATGCATAGTCACTCCAACGCATGACCATCGACGCATGACTATCAACGCATACCTTAAGAACATGCAGCGCATATTGCGTCCAAGGGATTTTAATTGTCGAGTAAATTGACATCTAATTTCCTATCATCAGTCTCCAAGACAAATAAATCATATTTACTATCTTTAGACATCCTTCTCTTTTGGAGAGTAGTGGGATCAGTATTAGAACCTAAATAAGCTCTAAGTTCCATTTCAAAGAACACTTCTCTTCTATGAACTTTAATAGAGTGAGCAACACTTGCTTTCTCTTCTTGGAGTTTAACCTAAGAACTGATACTACAGGTTTTGTCATCCATTCCTTTGTGCTCAAAAAGTAAGAACTGACGTTCAAAAAATTCTTGTAACGAGTCCATGATCTCATGTCCAATGACCATGTTCTCAACCCTTTTGGCCAAAACATCAGGTATGCTAGCCAAAATGTGAAATCAAGCCAATGAATTAGCATTCATACACACCTTATATGCATTACAAAAACTTTACAGTGCATGAAGGGTCGGGACTTGAGGACACTCCTTAACCAGACAAACTGGAGGTCATCCACGAAATACATTTTACAGGACTCTTTCCACTATATGAAATCGGTCAAACTAGAGAATTTAATGAAAAATCAAACATGTTGCTGAAAAAAAAAACACATTGACCTACGTTAGGTTTTAAGCAAATACTCGTTGAAAAACATACAACATCCAATACAGTTTAGCAAAATTAACATGAACCCTGTGTGGCATCTAGTTTCAGAATGATGCTCTAATGGTTTAGGACAAAAGCCGCCGAAGGGTGGTCAAATTATCCCTCCTCTGATTTGAGACATTCTCAACCAGTTATTAATACCAGAAAAACTTTTGCTCCTATAACGACTAGCCATCATTGATTTGGTCAAGAAATCATTAACTTATTTAACAATTTCCCGTAAGTGTTACCCGCCATTTTAGGCCCTAGAGTTTCGCCCCAAGTTGCCAACCTAAAGGGAAAAATTCTAATTGGGGCAAAAACTAAAGTGACCCTATCCATTTCTGGAGTTCACCTTGATATTGACCAAATACACAAAACCCATCCGAAGGGGGACACTCCCAGAGTGCCACAAGGGAGTGCAAGAATGATCTCACGGTGCGAACCAATGAAGGAGACCATAGGACGTGTTGACACACACCCTTCACCCACTTACTATAAACACTCTCTTCGTCCACCTTGTTATTGACTCATGCAAACACCATCCAAAGGAGATTCTCCCAGGGCACCACGAGGCCAAACATGAATCTCACGGCGTGAACATTCAGGGAGAAACGTGAGTGAAATCATTGACATATCATATATATCTCTTCCTCCCACTGAGTATTTTATAATCTAGGGTTTAGTTTACTTAGAAAAAACACGACTAAGAATTTTAACTAAGTGACTTTTTAGCTAAACATGAATCTCACGGCGTGAACATTCAGGTTCGTCTAAGAGTAACTTTTACCTTGGATAGTTGAACAACTTTTGATCATCATCCATTAAACTCTTTAATAGAGTCTTTGACCAACTGTCACATGCTTGTAGAAAATATATCTAATTCACCTTCCAGGTAGGTTCCCAGGTAGGGGTGTTACGTTTCCGTTAGCTTAAGTACCCCAACCTAGACAGAACCTGCCTTAGACAAAAGGTCCCTTATAGATAGATTTAATATAATTTTAATCTATTATGCCAATACATTTAATCCTATTAAACTGATTTAAAAAGATTAAACTAGGTTGCTAATCCCATTAGAACCTTGAACTTAGGTCTATCTCAATCCAATTTTAAAACCTTTTTAAAACATGAGTTCGCCTAAGTCCGCATGCAACTCTTTCTTGTCAATTTTTGTTCTAATTTCTATTATAACGCTTATAACAGAAAGAACCAAAACCATTCACAACGCAAAGCAAGCACATACAAGGCATTCATAACGCTTACAAACAGCATAAATGTCATGCTTCATGCATTATTCATTCAGTTCTACCTTTTATATAACACTTATACTTGTTGAGGTTGATGCCCTAAAGTCTCATATCCTGTAGTTTATAAACCGTTTGTACGAACGCTTGTGTTGTATAATATATGATATTTTACTTCACATCTTGTATTTTACTCAATTGCTTGTTTTATTTACTTTACCACAAACTAATAAACATCAAATCCCTGGTTATCTATATGTGACTCAAGCATGTATGTGATTACATACAAGTGGATCATGTCTTGAGTGATAACCAAAATGGTCTGTAGTATATGAATATAGGAAGGAAACCTTATCTTGGTAACTTTATAGATGCGGCCCGCTTTGTGGAATGGTCACAAGTGTTGCTTATCACAGATGATCTGATCCTAATCATTTATGTTAGAGACATGCGAGCAGGACGTCCTATACAAAGAGTTTGTATAAGACCTGACCACAAAGTGTTAAAGTCTCGTTATATAACACCGTTCATGACAGAGACTTCACTGCACTAGGATGACCATGGGTAACATGACCTAAATTCTGAGTGAGTTAAGAACTCCTGCCATAGAGGGCGGTTCTTTGATCTGTATGGGTGCGAGTGGCCAAGTCGCCGATTCAAACCTACCATTTTGGAGATTCGTCTGATTTGGGAGCTGGTAACTCAACTACACAAGATGGAATTCACTCCCTCTCCAAGACAGGGGTAAGTAGATAGATAGCTTCATTAAGGGCTGATTCCGGGGCTTCAATGATGTGGTTCCACACACCATTTCTTGGCTTGAGAGGTGTTCAAACATAGTTGGACTATGTTGTATTGTTCATTAAAGAAATCAGTGGTACTTAAGGAGTGAGATGTAACTACAGGGGCAAAACGGTATTTTGGCCTAACTGTACTTACGAGCACAACTGGGCCAAAAGAATGATTGGTTATATCCGATGAACATAGAAATATATCTGTGGTAAGAAGAGTTTAGTTGTTGGTCTTTAGTGGAAGGCCTGATAGTTAACGGATGGTGGATCTCGTGGCTAAAGAGTTTAGTCAGGTATTCACGGGCTGTTGGACCTTCAAGCCATACGTCCATTAGGTCCCCTGAGTAGCTTGGATAAAGTCGAGAATCAATGTTTGGTTTAATTTGAAATGTTCAAATTGACAGGAGAAAGTTTGATTGTATATGATATAATTGGACTAGTTAATTATATATGATATAATTGGCTAAATGTATAAGATACATTATTTTGGAGGAAATTAGATATAAATATGATTTATATCAAGTAGAGGAGAAATTACTATTGTAGATATGTGATATCAAACTATAGGTTAAAAATATAATACGATTATATTTATTAATATTTTAATTGGTTAATTCTATCGAAATTTACCCAAAATCACGTTCGGACGTACATAGTGGGAAGAGTGTCGGTTATTGTAACCGATGAATTAAAATGAAATTTGTTTCATTTTGAATTGAAGGTCCAGAAAAAAAAAAAGATCGAAGAGCGCGTTGGTGAAATCGTAATCGATCGTTTAAAATCGAGAGCTTATACGATAGTCGCTCTCCACCTAAATGATCGTCTACCTAGCACCTAAATGATCGCACACTAAGTCCTAACGATCGGTTAGCTTTCCTAAATGATCGTATAGTGTGTCGAGTTTGCTAAACAATCATATATTTTTTTCCTAAACGATCGTTCGGTAAACTCAACACGATCGTGTAGTTTCTCCTAAACGATAAGCATCTTGCTATACGATAGCGTCGTTTCCCTCCCACTTGCTTATCATCTACAGGATCTGTTCTTTCTTCTACCTCTACCAAATTCACCAAGGATCACACTTTGGTTTCTCACTCCGAGAATACCTGTGGCTCTTTTTTGGTGGTGTCCCCATTGCATACGTGAGTTTGCGGTTGTTCGTGCTACTATAGTCGTCACATCTGTTGGGCATTGGTTGATTGGGTAGAGGTCATCCGCTACGTGGAGTTCCAAAGTTTGAAGACCGTCTTCAACTGGTATGTGAACTCTCTCCCTTGTTTATTTTTGTTCAAAGCTTGTCTTTAATTGACTGTTCCTTGGCATAACTGTGCATTTGAACTTATTTGATATATTTTGATCACTGTGAAATTGGAGCGATCCGAACACGCTCATGGAACTCTTCAGTAAGAGATCTTCCAATTGGTATCAGAGCCAAATTATAATACTCCGATTTCATATGTTGCAACGAAATGACATTTACGTTCTTGGTGGGTGCATTTCTACATTGTTTAATTGTTAAATTGATGTGGATATGCGGATTAATGGATGTTTTCGTGGATGATTAGCCTCGGTTTGATTTAAATATTTTACATTTGCAGTTGTTTGTAAAGACCCCTGCATTTTTGGGCATTAATAATCATTATCGAGTCTGTATTTAAAGTTTGTTTGAAGTTTTGAGTCGTTCGAAGAAGAAGATCTGAGCAAGTGTGTGGTTCTTCGAGGAAGGAGGCGATCAAGAGTTGATCGAATCATACAGACGATAGAGTACACGATCGCGGTTGATCGTATTGTGCGGACGAATGGGGTACGTGATCGTTATTGCGCATCGGTTATAAGATGGGGTATGCGATCAAGAGTTGATCGAATAGTATTGATGATCGGGTATGCGACCGTAGAGTATTGGGTTGTGTAGACGATGGGATGCTTGTGTATCGTTTAACGTGCGTGCGCATTAGACGATCGTTTAAGTCAGAAAGCTTCATTTCTTAGTAACTGATAAATGATCGCTTAGTAACGCAAGGTAAATCGTTTACCTTTCGTCGCGTTAAGCGATCGCATAGATGATCAGGCTTCGCAGCCTCGTTGTAGTCTACACAATCGTTTAATTTGCTTCTATCATCTAGTGCGTGCTGGACGATCATTTACCCATGACGTTTACTACACGATGGAGTCCTCCTGATGGTTCAAGACCCGGTTCGCCCGTGAACCAGTTTGCTGGATGAAAAATGTAATAGATAGGGTTATTTCATTCCGGTTTTTGTAAAGGCTCATCTCGGTCCATTAATCCTTTATTTATTACATGCGATGTATATTTTTATATGTCATATGGTATGCACATATAGTAAATCCGACCATAGGTTATGCAATGATCATGCATCATCTCTTTATTGTAATTGTTTTAATTTAGAGAAGCATGATTTAATTATGTAAGAGTATGCTCATGCATCATATAATATAAGAGTTATATTTATGCATGCATAAAAAGCATTGACATACATCATCTTTATATTATAATTGTTATTGTATAAGGGTGAATGATAGCATGTTTGTTTGGTTGTTACGCATTATATAAAAGTTATATATAGTAATGACCGGAAATTGCATAAAGCATGACACATAGGTTACTTTATAAATGTTATAAATGCCTCGTTATACGCAATGATTTTAGTTTAATGATTGGAAATTGCATGAAGCATGACACATAGGTTACTTTATAAATGTTATAAATGCCTCGTTGTACGCAATGGTTTTAGTTGTTTCTTTTTAAAAGCTAAAAAGAAATTAGAACAAAGAAATAGGAAAGACATACATGCTCACTAAGGTTTAATTCATGGTTTTAAAGTGTTTAAAACTTGGATAACATAGACCTAAGATCACGATTCTAATATGATTAGCAACCCTAAGGCTTTAATATTTTAATTAGTTTAATAGGATTAAATTGGCTAATAAAAGGTTAAAGTGTAGCAAATTTATCTATAAGAGACCTTTTGTCTAAAGCGAGGTTCTGTCTAGGCTGGGGTATTTAAGTTGATAGAAACGTAACACCCCTACCTGGGAACTTACCTGGAAAGGTGAATTAGATAGATTTGATGCATGCGTGCAAGTTAAGGACAGTCCATGAAAGTGTTTAAATGTGACTACTTGAACTTGTTCATATTTCATAGACAAACATTGTTTATAAGTAGAGTTTGAAAGGACGAATTAGACTAAAATCAGTAGTCGGATTGTTTAGGTTAATGAAACCTAGGTAGAACATTCAATGGGAGATACTTGGGGCATGAGATGCTTCATTTAAACCTTCCACATTTTTCCTAAATAGTCCACGCCGTGAGATCTACCTTCAGCCTCGTGGCACCTTTGGCGTGTCCCCCTAACGGATGGTGTTTGGATAGGTTAATATCAGGTTGGAGGAGAATGTGTTCATATGTAAGTGGGAATGGGAAGTGGCGATAGCATATCCCTCGGTCTCCCTACATTAGGTTGAATAAAGTTATTGCACACTGCCTCGAGGCACCCTGGGAGTTGTCCCCCTAAAGGATGGCAGTTTTGAGCGTGTTCTTTATTTGATCTCCTATAAGAGGATAAGGTAATTAGTCTCTGTCCTAATCTGCTTCTTCCCTACCATAGGCTCATTAGGGTGGGACTCTGGCATCAAAAGCGAGGGGTCACACTTACATGAAAATTATTAACATGTTAACAGTTCCAGACCGAAAAATGGTAGTTGTTAGGTTCAGTTCAAAGAGTTGGTTCTGCCTAATGGTTGAGAATGTCTCATCCCAGCGAAAGGGCAACTGATCACCTCACCGGTGACGTTTGTCCTACCTCATTGGGGCATCATTGCAAAATAGAAGTTTATAATTTAGGGTACTTGAATTTGTTTTGCAGAACTGTTTGGTTTAAAAGTGGCTTAGAAAAATCTAATAAAATTTTGTTCGTATTTTCTGCAACTTTTTCAAAATGGCAATAACCACGTTGGCTTTACTAAGCGTCGAAAAACTTACTAGCGATAATTTTGAAACTTGGAAACACATGATCACGACGATCCTGATCATCGAGGATTTCATGTTCGCTTTCACGGAGGCTTTTTCTCCTATTCCAGCTCCTAATGCCGCTCAAAATGTTCGGGAGGCACATGAGCGATGGACAAGGGCAAATGAGAAGGCCCAAGCCTACATCTTGCCAAGTCTTTCTGAAGTCTTGGACAAGAAACATAAGCCTGTGGTCTCAACGCGTGAGATTATGGAGTACCTACGAGGGATGTTTGGACAACCGTCTAAACAGCTTATGCATGAGGCTCTTAAATACATATTCAACTCCAAAATGGAAGAAGGCACTTCTGTTCGTGAACATGTGCTTAACATGATGGTCCATTTTAATGTGGCAGAGTTGAATGGGTCTACCATCGATAAAGGCAGCCAAGTTAGCATAATCCTACATTCTTTGCCCGAGAGCTTCCTGCACTTTGTTAGCAATGTGATTCTTAACAAAGTGAAATATAACCTTACAACTCTCCTCAATGAGTTGCAGATTTACTAATCTTTATTGAAAAGTAAGGAGATGAACAAGGGTGAGGCAAATTTTGCTTCATCCTCTAGGACATAGAGGTTCGACCTCAGGAACGAAGTCTACACCTTCTACTTCTAACTCTAGAAAGGGGAAGAAGAAGAAGGGTGGTAATGGAAAATGGAAGGCACCTACTAACCCGTCTGTCGCCCCAAGAAGGCGTCCACAAGTTGCTAAGGGAAAGTGTTTCCACTGCAACCAAGATGGACACTGAAAGAGGAACTGTCCTCAGTATTTGAAAGAGAATAAAGCAACCAAGGCTAAGGTCAAGGCCGATAAAGGTAAATGTCATTTACTTGTTCTTGAAACTTGTTTAGTGGAGAATGATGATTCTTCCTAGATAATTGATTCGGGCACCACTAACCATGTTTGTTCTTCTTTTCAGGGGATTAGATCTTGACGACAGCTGGAGGCTGGTGAGATGACGATGCGAGTAGGCACCGGGCACGTCGTCTCAGCTGTAGAAGTGGAAGGACTCCAGTTAGCTTTACAGAATAAGTTTCTTGTTTTAAATTATGTATATATTATTCCCGAACTAAAGAGGAACCTCATTTCTATAAAGTGTTTATTGCAAAGTAAATATACTATCTCTTTTAATGTGGATAAAGCGTTTATTCATAAAGATGGTCTTTTTATTTGCACAGCAAATTTGGAATCAAATTTATATGCGCTAAAGTCGTTATCCATTAATTCCCTTCATAATACTGAATTATTTAGAACTGTCGTAACTCAATCAAAACATCGACGAATTTCTCCCAAAGAAAATGCCCAACTTGGCATCTTCGTTTAGGGCACATCAATCTCAATAGGATCGAGAGATTGGTAAAGAATGGACTTCTAAGTGAGTTAGAAGAAAATTCTTTACCAATGTGCGAATCTTGCCTTGAGGGTAAAATGACTAAACGACCTTTTACTGGAAATGGTTATAGAGGCAAGGAGCCTCTTGAGTTAGTACATTCTGACCTTTGTGGTCCTATGAATGTGCGAGCCCGAGGTGGATATGAGTATTTTATTAGTTTCACTGATGATTACCCAAGATACGGGTATGTTTATCTTATGCCACGGAAGTCTCAATCCTTTGAAAAGTTCAAAGAGTTCAAGGCTGGAGTTTTTGGACTCGACATTTCAAGACTATTTGATAGAACATGGAATCGTTTTCCAACTTTCAGCACCGGGTACAACTCAACAAAATGGTGTGGCAGAGAGGAGAAATAAGACCTTGTTAGATATGGTTCACTCGATGATGAGTTACGCTTCCTTACCGGACTCGTTTTGGGGTTTCGTAGTGCAGACTGCGGTATACATACTCAACTGTGTTCCCTCCAAGAGTGTTGCAAGAACACCTCTGGAATTGTGGAACGGGCGTAAAGCTAGTTTACGTCACTTTTGCATTTGAGGTTGCCCTGCACATGTGCTTGAGGCTAATCCCAAGAAGTTGGAACCACGGTCGAGGTTATGCCTCTTTGTAGGCTACCTCAAAGTTACACGAGGGGGTTATTTTTATGATCCGATGGAAAATAGGGTGTTTGTTTCAACAAACGTTACTTTCGTGGAGAAAGATCATATAAGGGAGCACAGTCCACGAAGCAAAGTTATGTTGCATGAGCTTTCCAATGAAACTACTGAAACTTCAACAAGAGTTATTGAAAAGTTTGCTACATCAGCAAAAGTTTTTTATGGGAGTTCATTCAGTAGGTCGGTTCCACCTTAAGAGTTGAGGGAACCTCGACGTAATGGGAAGGTTGCGAACCCACTTGTTTGTTATCTGGGTTTCACATAAATCCTTGCTATGGTAGCAGATGGAAATGTTCAGGATCCGTTGTCTTATAGGAAGGAAATGGAGGATGTTGACCAGGATGAATGGGTCAAGGCCATGAATCTCGATATGGAGTCGATGTACTTCAACTCAGTATGGGATCTTGTAGATCAGCCTGATGAGGTAAGACCTATAGGTTGTAAATGGATTTACAAGAACAAACGGGGTGCTGATGGGAAGGTACAGACCTTCAAGCCTCGACTTGTGTCAAAGGGTTATACCCAGGTAGAGAGAGTCGACTATGAGGAGACTTTTTTTCCTATTGCCCTGTTAAAGTCGATCTGCATCCTCCTGTCCATTGCAGCTTATTATAATTATGAGATCTGGCAAATGGACGTCAAGACGGCCTTTCTGAATGGCAATGTTGAGGAGACCATTTACATGATGCAACCCGAGGGATTCATAGCCCAAGGTCAAGAGTAAAATGTTTGCACACTGAATCGATCCATTTATGGACTGAAACAGTCGTTTATATCTTGAAACATACGGTTTGATACTGCAATCAAGTTGTATGGCTTTGACCAAAACATTGATGAACCTTTGTCTAGGTACATATATCCTAAGACGCCTCAAGATGTTGAGGAAATGAGACGGGTCCCATATACGTCTGTCGTTGGCAGTTTGATGTACGCGATGCTCTGTACTCGTCCAGACATTTTCTACGCCGTGGGCATAGTCAGTAGGTATCAGTCTCACTCAGGCCATTTTAATGTCGTTGACCCGTTTACGAAGGCTCTCACGGCTACAGTGTTTAAGGGTCACCTACGGAGCATGGGTCTACAGGATTGCCCGCGGCTTGACTAGGGCAAGTGGGAAATTATCTTGTATTGGGCTTTTATGCCCTTGTTTATTTTTTTGTACTAGTTTATTGTACACCCTACTTCGCTTTAGAACAAGTGGGAGATTATTGGGGTTGATGCCCTAAAGTCTCGTGTCCTGTAGTTTGTAAACAGTTTATACGAACGCTTATGTTGTATAATATATGATATTTTACTTCACATCTTGTATTTTGCTTAATTGCTTGTTTTATTTGCTTTACCACAAATCAATAAACATAAAATCCCTGGTTATCTGTATGTGACTCAAGCATGTATGTGGTGACATACAAGTGGTCATGCCTTGAGTGATAACCAAAATGGTCTGTAGTATATGGATATAGGAGGGAAACCTTATCCTAGTAACGCTACAGATGTAGCCCGCTTTGTGGAATGGTCACAAGTGTTGTGACTTGTCATAGATGATCTGATCTTGATCATTTATGTTGGGGACATGTGAGCGAGGGCGTCCTATACAAAGAGTTTATATAAGACCTGACAATGAAATGTTAATGTCTCGTTATATAACACCGTTCTTAAAGCCTGAATGATAGTATAGTGTGCCGAATTTGCTAAACGATAGTATACTTTTTCCTAAACGATCGTTCAGTAAAATCAACACGATCGTGTAGTTCTTCTAAACGATAAGCATCTTGCTATACGATAGCGTCATTTCCCTCTCACTTGCTTATCGCCTACACAATATGTTCTTCCTTCTACCTCTACCAAATTCACCAAGGACCACACTTTGGTTTCTCACTCCGAGATTACCTGGGGCTCTTTTTTGGTGGTGTCGTCCCCGTTACGTACGTGAGTTTGCGGTTGTTTGTGCTGCTGTAGTCGAGACATCTGTTGGGCGTTGGTTGATCATGTAGAGGTCATCCGCTGCGTAGAGTTCCAAAGTTTGAAGACCGTCTTCAACTGGTATGTGAACTCTCTCTCTCATTTATTTTTGTTCAAAGCATGCCTTTAATTGACTATTTGTTTGCATAACTATACGTTTGAACGTATTTGATATATTTCGGTCACTGTGAAATTGGAGCGATCCGAACGCGCTCATGGAACTCTTTGGTAAGAGACCCTTAAATACTAAAGAACAATGAACCAAGAAAACATGCTTCCATTCACTCTTATACTATAACTCTTATAATATAAAAATAATACATGAATATGCATACTGCATGTATAAATATAATTCCTATATTTCATGATGCATGTGTATGCTCTCTTGTAATTTCATCATACCATATTATAACACTTATAATACATGATGCAAGAATAATTGCACAACCTAAGGTGGATTTCAAATCTATATGTCATACATTATGCCATATAAACCACACACATCTCATGTATATTAAACAAAAGTTGCTGAATCGGGATAATTTGCCTCAAATCCTCAAAACTAAAAGCTAACTATTACAAAAGCGAAGAGTCTCTGGTTTAAACAGGCGAATCGGGTCTTGAACCATCCGGTCGAAGTCCGTATCTCCACTGATCGTGTACCAACTTCTTTTCGATCGTCTACACGAAAGAGTAAACACTTTATCGTTTACCAACACTTCCAGAGCTAAATGATCGTTTAGCAACGATCATGTACCTTTTACTATGCAATGAAGCATGAGGTACGCGATCATGCAGTGCGCAACACATAATGCAAACCTTAAACGATCGTCTAAATGAGAACGATACGGTGAAGCACAATCGTCTAAACGATCGCTGAGCGAACGCCTAAGTATCGTATACTGTATGATCGTGTAGTCAGTAACTATGCGATGGGGCATGCTAACTACACAACCGTTTAGTGCGTGCGTCTTTTATTAAACGATGAGCATCAAGTGCTCCCACTTGATTATTTACCTCGAGCGTCTACACGATCGGGCAACCAACGCTACACGATAGAGTAAACACTTTACCCCATCATTTAGCATTAGCTAAACAATCGTTTAGTAAACACTACAGGATCGCATTGAAAAATCTACACGATCGTTTAGCCAAATCCCAACAATCGTTTACCTGAGGCTACACGATACGACCAACTCTTGGTCTTCTTCTTCGCTGAGAACTGCATCTCCATGCTTCGAAACTTCATCACGAACGATTCGACAAACTCAAACACTTTGAATCACAGACTCGATTGCTTATTAATTATGCCCAAAAATATAAGGGCCTTTACAAATTAACACTTTGTAATCAAAAGAAAGCTTTAAACAGAAGCAATTAACCCATAAACATTCATCAACGTCATCCACAAACACATTTAACACTTAAACGCAAATGCAGAAAACCCACCACGGCTGTAAAAGAAGTTCAAAACAGAAGTGAAATTTGGAATATCAGAACAACCTGGCTGTGATACCAATTGAAGGAAATCATACATGAGGATTTCCATAAGTAGCGGAATGATCGTTCCAAATTCCATTCTAAATTGAACACTAACAATTACAGTCAAGAAACAGAAACTTGCAGGTCATGCACATGATTTACAATAAAATCAAGGGATAAGAATATCATACCTTTAAAGACTCATGCTTAAAATCCCTCAATCACGAATGTTCATTTAGTCTCCAAGACAGCGACACATGAATGCTCAAACACAACGACTGCAACACAACACGTTCACGACGAACATAAACTCAACTATCTCCTAGATCATGAACCCAACAAACAGCCTCCAAAACCTCGAACTCAGTCGAGTTGAGTGAGGACACCATCAGAATGGCTACCTTGGTATTCTCGATGTGAGAATCCAGAAGTGTGGGCTTTGTGTGGACTTGGTTAAAGACAGAGGAATAACAATCATGTAAACGATTGAGCAAGTGAAAGATGAGAAGAGTCTATTGTATAGACGAATGCCCAATCATGTACAAGAAGGCAAGCTATCGTATATAAAATTCCCTGTGATTGTTTAGCTATGACCAGCTGAGTGAACTGTCGTATAGTGTCACTCCACGATCGTCTAGTCTCTCTTCCGGCTATCGTTTAGTGAATCCAATTCACTTGACAGCAAACCGTGAGTTTCTTTCCAAGAATAGAAACCCCTCTAAATTTACGAAAACATTTTTCCTTTTATCTCACGGTTACCATAAAACCACCAATAACCTCCCACTCAATTGGTTATTAGAGAAAAAGATATAATTATCTAATAATTAATATTATTATGAATATATATGATAACCAACTTACCATATTATATTTATAACCTATAGTTTTAATATTTTATCTCATGGAACATTTAAACCATAGCTCTTTTTCTATTTTATGGTACTTAATGTAAATCTGATTTATATTAATCCTCCACTTGATGTATCTCATACATCACACCGATCATATCATATATAATTGAATTTTCTCTTGTCAATTTGAACATTTCAAATCAACACCAAGAACTAATTCTCAACTTGAATCCATTGAGCTACCAAGGAGACCTTATGGACCTATAGCTTAAAGCTCCAATAGTACATGAATAACTGACTAAACTTTTTAGTCATGAGATCCACCATCCGTTAACTGTTGGGCACTCCACTAAAGATCGACAACTGCACTCTCCTTACTACAGATATATTTTGTATCCATATCAATCAATCAACAGTGTGATAACCCTTCACAGATCGCTCGTAAGTACAGTTGGGCCAATAACCGTTATGTCCCTGTAGTTACATCTAACTCCTTAAGTACCACTGATTCCTCTAATGAACATAAGTCATAGTCCTACTATGACTGAGTCTTCTCATCCAAAGAGACCCGAAATCAGTCCTTAAAGGAGCAATCTATCTACTTACCCCTGTTCGGGGAAGGAGTGAATTCCATCTTATCTAACTGAGTTCCCAGCTCCCAAATCAAATAAATCTCCAAAAAGGTAGGCTGCTGAGTTGGCAATCTAGCCACTCTCATCCATACTAATCAAAGGACCACCCTCAAATGCAGGAGTTCCCAAAACACTCAGGATTGAGGTCATGTCACCTATGGTCATTTAGGTGTGATGTAAGTCTCAAGTATCAACGGCGTTATATAAAGAGACGAATCATCTCGTGGTCCGGTCTTATACAAACTCTTTGTATAGGACACCCCCGCTCGCATGTCTCCAAATGAATGGTCAGGATCTACAATCTGTAGTAGTTCACAACACTTGCAAACCTCTACAAAGCGGGTCATATCTGTAGTGTCACAAGGATCAAGTATCCCTCCTTAATCCTTATACTACAAACCTTTTTAGGTTATCACTTGAGGCATGATCCACTTCTATATCTCATATACATGCTTAAGTTTACATACAATAACCATGGAGCTTTGTTTATTGGATATGAGTAAATGAAAAATAAAATAACTCTTCTTTTATTCATAACAATGTGACAGTTCACAAACTACGAGATTCTGAAAAAATTAGGACACCAATTCCAACATCACCACCATTGTCAAATCAAAGACACTTCAGTTTTCTTTAAGCTTCCCTTTCTACCATGACATGAAACCTCCTAAAAATCTCAAACACTTGGATTTTTGTCTTCAACATATACATCCAAGTTCTTCCAGTAGCATCATCAATAAAAGTGACAAAATATTTATTGCCACCAAGTGACTCCACCTCAATCAGCCCACAAATATCATAATATATTAACTCCAATTTTCCTCACCTTCTAGTGGACTTCCTAGAAATGAAATTCTATGTTGCTTACCTGCCAAACAATGATCACAAGGTCAAGAGAAAATGTTTTATCAACAGGGATAAGAGATTTAGGGCTCGTTTGATGACATTCTCATTTCCTATTTCTTGTTTCTTGTTTCTTATTTCTTGTTTCCTGTTTCCTCTTTTTTAAGAATAAGAAATAGGAATATATTTGATAACTATTCCTATTTCTTGTTTCTTGAAAAAAATAAACAAGAACAGAAACTTGTTTGATAACTATTTCTTGTTTCTCTTTCTTGTATTTTTTCCCTTACATTTTTTTCCATATTTTATAGTTTAAATATAATCTAATTATATAAAATAAAAAGATATATAACATGCATTAAAATATAAAAAATAATGATCAAATATTTAAACTATCGAATACATATAAGTCTCGATGAAAAAATAATATCGATAATACAATTATTTCTATCATTCATATATTGCTAAAATTTGATTTATAATATTATTTCGCATTCAAGTCATTTGTTTTAAATTTTATATCATATACACTCAAATCTAACACGATTACATTATTATTTATTATGTAAATGTCGTGGTTGTAAAAATATTAAAATGAATCTAAATGAATATTTTAGAATTCTCAATTTTGTATCTAATATATCTGAAATATATTGAAATTAAAAAAAAATAATTAATTCGTTAAATGTGAATTCGATTAATATTTCAATCAAATCCAAACTATCAATGTCGTGTTTAATACATAGATTCATGAATTATATATATATATATATATTTATTGAATATATCAATAATCTATTAGAAGAAAATTGAGAACTCAAGAATTTATTAATCACAAAATTATAAGTTTAAGTATCAAATTAGGCACTTTTCAAAGTTCAGTTACCAAATGAGGCATAAAATTGAGAGTTAAAAGATCTCTAAGCTATCTAAAGTTTATGGACTAAATAGAGACAAAACTCCCCCTAGCCTTGAAAGTTCAAGGATCTATTTGCTTTTTGCTTTAAACTTTTTTAACTTCCTTCTTGTCTTGACGATACTTGTATCTGCGTATGAGCTCTTCTCTATACTGTTCTTTTGTAGTAATGAGATCACTTTGGTCTGACATATGCATATTTCGGTGCATCTACTGATTCTTCTAACCATAAATATATTTCTATGAAAAAATAGTCACAAAACTCATAATTGAAGGATCAAACTTACAATTTTTTTATTAAAAGAAGAAAAAAAGAACCTAATTACTATTCCATGATTGATATCAGACTTTAGGGTACAAAATTAGAATATGGCAGAAGATGAGCCTTTACCAAAGTACAAGTCCGGACTTTGTATTCTACTGCCAAACTTCCAATTTTGGTTTGTACCATCCTTTTTCTCTTCCTTTTATAGTTTTATATCATTTTCTTAATTTAATAATTTTAGGTTTAGAATTTGTTTGTCACTAAACATAATTTGTTATTTTACCCAATAATAGTATTAATCAAAATAATTTCCCATCTACATATAGCTTTAAAAATTTCTCCGCATATTTACTCTAGTGATTTATATGAAAACATTTAATAGTTAAAATAGAATAGAGTTTGCATGCAATAATTACAAAGAAAAAACAATGAGAATTTAAACTCAAACTTTGATTGAACCATTATTTATGATGTTTTTATGACTTTTAGTTCAAATGAATTGTCGTTGAAATGCTTAAATTATATGCTGCGATACATAGCTAAGTAGTTAAGGTGCCACAATTATATTTATACATCATATTTTAATTTTTTATCATCTGTTTGTTTCGTTATTCTAATATCTCTGTTACTTTGGCCGAGTGGTTAAGACGTGTGCTAGCTAAGTTCATGGGGTTTCCCTGCAAGAGTTCAAATCTCTCAGGCAAACGAAATTCTATTTTTTTTTATTATTAAAAACGAAAAAAAAAATTAGCAAATTAAATAATTTTCTTCTACATTTTTTCCCTTTGAAAACTTTGTATAAGTGTCTCCAGCCAAGCTGAATCATATATAGTAAATCTTTAATTTATCAGGGTTATCATTGTGAATAATTCTCATCTATATTTTCATCATTTTTTTTTTGTCTTTTTTATAATAATTCTTATATATATATATCAAATACTTCTTATATAAAAGAGAGAATGGAAGTTGAAAGTAGAAAATCAAGTTCTTAATTAAGTGTTTCATGCTTTGTTAACTAGAAAAACATTTCAACTTTCATAGTGAGAAGAGAGAGAGAGAGAGAGAGATTGGTGTAAAACTAAAAATTCCAACTTCAAGAGAGAGACAATCAGAAAATATTCTAGATCATTATCTCATTAGTAAATGAGAGACAATATCAGTTTTACCTAGAAACTAAAGTGAGTTTTCTTAGCAAGAAAAAGAGAAAAAATAAAAGGAAAGGAAAAAAGAGACATATCCATGGCAACAAAGCAAAAACCACATGATGAATACTACAAAAAGACCCCAAAGTTGTTAACTTAAAACCCCATCAAAGACAAGACCTACAACAAGAACTAAAAATGATGATATTTTCCCTAAAGTGGAGGACAAACAAAGCCAGGAGGAGGATTCTTGCCACAAGTAATAAGAGCTTGTAGTGCCAAAGGAATGAATATATTGAGATTCAAAAGCTTAATCCTCAAAGTTGTGCACAAACATATTGCTGCTTCAAGTTCCAACAGCCCTCCAAGCACTGGACAACATGCATTTTCAACTGGATTCCCTAAACCAATATGCACCAACCCTCCAAGAACATCCACACATAACCCTAATTTCAATGCATCTATTGGACATGTCGGTTGAACCGGTGTCGACGGCGGAGGGTATTGCCCTGACCCTGGTCCGCCACCGCCACCGCCACCCGGAGGAGGACTAGTATAAGGAGGGTAAGTTGTGGATGGTGGTGAAGGGGTTATAACCGGAGGGGGAATAACTGGTGGGGAAATAACTGGTGGTGGAATTACAATTGGTGGGGTGGGGATGACCTCACCTCCACCTCCACCTCCACCACCCCACCCCACCACCTCCGCCTCCACGGCTTCCACCACCACTGCCTCCTCCTCCGCCTCCACGACTACCACCTCCTCCACCGCCTCCACCTCCTCCACCGCTGTGGTGGGGAGGAGGGTGGGGTTTTGGATGGGGAATTTTAGGGTGGGAAGGGCGGTGATAAGGGGGCTGAGGAGGGTGAGGCTGAGTGCAAGGAGTACAAGCATAAATTGGGGGCAAAGATAAGGCCATAAAGATTGAAAGGATGAAGAACATTGCTGAAGCTTTGGAACCCATTATTAGGGTTCTTCAAAAAAAAAGAACTAAAGAAGAACTACTCCTTAGAAGTGAGGTTATGTTGGGATTATATATGTATATATAGCCGAGAGTGTGACAAACAAACCCGTGAATGACTTCTTAAGGACTAGAGAAGGTGTGTAAAATCTTGCACAATAACGATCTTATTTTCTATATATCTCGTTTGTCGTTTCATCGACGTTTTTGAAAAAAAAAATATAGAATTGTATTTGTTAAATGTTTCTTGTTTTTTTTGAAGGAAAATTATTTTAAGACTGCTAAAAATATCTACAACTAATAATAAAATATCTATTTATTATTTATACATATTTTGGTTATTTTTTAATATTTGAAAACCGTTTTGTCAATTTATTTTTACTTTTATTATGTTAAATCACACTTTAAAAAATTTAAGTTTAAATGAATACTAATCATAGATTAACTAATTGTTGGACTATACAATATTAAATCATCGGTCCAAAAGTTTATTGAATAATCGAATTAAAATGAGTTTTAGGTGAATGTTTCTTTCCCTGATGAAAATAAAAATTTTACGTGAAAATTAAATTTTCAGATAAAATATTTACATATTCTATGATATGTTTATTCCTTATTTATTTATAATGCATTGTACGAGAAAAATGATAAAAGTAATGTCTAAATTTATGAAATAAGAAAAAGAAACTAGTTTTCGTTTGTTTTTAATATATAATTTGAAGAACATTTTTTCGGAACTAAAAATGAGAAATAGGAACATAATTACCAAAAAGGTCTTAATTAGAATGAATATCATTTTTAGTGATAATAATTATGTGTATAACAATATTTAAAAAAGTTATATATATAGCAAAATCTACCAATTGTACAGTCTATCGTTATTAGATTTCTACCAACAATATAGTCTATCACTGATAGACTCCTATTAATGTTATAATCTATTAGTGATAGACTATTTAAATTTTACTATATCTATATTTTTTTTACATTATGTTCTATTTAAACTTAATTTTTATATCAGTAACTATCCTTTTTTAATGTTACTCAAACATTAAAATCAAACAAAACAAATGACATTAACAAAAGACCCTTAAATTGTTTGTTTCTGAATGAAAAGATATCCATTCATACGCATCAATATTTCTATTTATATTTATTTATATGTTTAATTTCATGGTTTCGGTGTAAAGTATTAATGGATATTTTTCTTTAGACCTAAAAATATAACAAAATGTATTTATATGAAATAATATACAAAACTGTCGTGTCCTAATTTTAAAAATTATAAAAATAAATAAACCATTAAAAAGTTTAATTTGATAAATAAATATTCCACACAATAAAATAATTTTATATTGTTTTTACTATAATTACAATCCATATCTTTGTTAACATCTTTCACATTTAGTTTATTCAATACATTTTATGTTCGTACAATGATTTAAAACGTTGCATAGTGCTAATAAAACCAATATTTTAAACTTATTTTTAAGGAAACTATGCTCAACTATTATATATATTCATGAATTTCTTGATTTCTATAATTCTTTTTAAATAAGATAGTAATCAATAAACATTTTTATAAAATCGATAACTCCACATTTTCATCACTATCCAAAGACCTTTTCTTTTTTTTTTTTTTTTTTTTTTTGGGGGGGGGGGAAGGAACATCTCTTAATTTCCAAGGACATAAAAGAAGATCAATATCTTTTTGAGCCAAATCTTCTCACAGCCAGTTCTCAAGCAGAATCTAGTTTTTTTTCTCTCTCTTTTTGTTTAAATACTATTTCAATTCTTATACCTTTAGCTTTAATTTATTCTGATTCATATACTTTAAAAAAAATGCTCATTTTGATCGTCCTATAATTTGAAAATGCTTCTTTTTATCCCTAAAATTTTAAGAAGAAACTATATTGGTCGCTTCATTTATATTTTTATTTATTTTTAAAAGACTAAAATCGTTACTCTTGAAAAGTTCCATAATTATAATATGAAGTTATGATATTATATTTTGGACTATCAAATAAAAGAAAATGAGTAAATTTATTTACAAACATAACAGAATCTCACTATCTATTTGTGAAAGACCGCGGTTTACCATAATGAGTGAAAGAAGTCTATCGCGGTTTATCACTGACAGACAGTGATATTTTATTATATTTAAAAGTTAATAGTTTTACCATTTAAAACAATTATCCATAAATTTTCATCAAACATCTCCGTATCTCCACATTTTCATGAGTTCAACGTCGATATGCGGAGTGAACCTACATCTTCATTATATTATAGAAAAATCTACCAAGCATAAAATATAAGCAATAAAATGTCAATAATACAAATATAACAATAACTAATAAACATGTTAACTTATTTAAAAATCATAAAATATTATTTACTAATTTAAATATATTTATTAATTTTTTTCTATAGTTTCTATAACTTTTTAAAAAAGTTCATCAACATGGACATATTATCGATATTTCTACTAATATCTAAATTTTAAATTTAATATAAAATAAAGTTGAAAGTATAGGTTTTATCGAATATCATGAAGAAACAGTTGCAATTATAATAATCAAACCCAAAGTATTATTAAATATAATACAATATAAAAAAAATTATATAATTTATCATTGATAGACACTATAATACCGATAATCATCTATAAACGATAGACGTCTATCACTATGGTCGATGAACTTTCCTATATTTATAATTTTTTAAAGATGTTATTATATATTTAATTATTATCTCTAAAAAATAATATACATGGATGTCACCCTATTTTCAAATTACTCGAACATTTTTAAAAAAAAATAAATAAATAAGGGAGAAAAGAAAGAAATTTGGAAGTTTGCTGGTGAGTTGAGAATTCCAAAGACATGTCCGTGAGTTGTGGTCAGTAGAATCCGTGAACCATTTTGATTTCAGAAATTGTACAGGATTCTCACAGCTTTCCATGCATGGCTTCCCCCCACTTGTTCATTCTACACATTCCCTATTCTATTTTCTCATATTATTACAACTCATCACAATTTTAATTTATCTTTCTACTGTTTTACACACAAGCAACCACGTGTTAGGTAACAAACTCAACGTGTGATGTTTTCATATGTATTCTTTTCCTTTAGTGTTTGTCAATCTGAACATAGTTGAATCAAAATTAACACGAATTCAAATATATAGGTTAGAAGACAAAGTTTTCATAATTTCTTGGAAATTAAATCAATATCATCGTTTATTTATATCAACTAACGATCAACTTTACCTGATGATCTTTTAGAAAATTGTTTTCTAACTTTAGAGAATTATTACGAACCAAATTCTAACTATAAGGAACAAAACGTGTTATTTTTTAAATTTGCAATGATCAAATTATAGAAATAAGATTCAAATATTAAGGACTGGAAGTGAGTTTTTTTAAATCTAAATTCAAAATTGAAACTAATTTGAAATCTACACCTACAAAATTTTATTTCAACAAAAAAATTATATATGCTAAAACAAATTTTTAAAAACAAATATTTATATACCCATGATTCTCTTCTTATCTAACTAATGTAAGACTTTGGTCGCATTTCCAACATTAATTAGTGATTTTTATTATTACCATTCATCAACATATTTAAAATAATGCTTGCATGACTATTATTGTCCAACATAATATAATTATATCAATTGAAGTCTGATGAGTTATTGTCAATTTAAAAATGTGTTTGGTTTAACTATTCAAAATATTTAACTTTAAAATACATCATTTAAAAAAAATTGAAAAAAATTGAAGTATTTTGTAACCACCTAAAATAGATTTTGAAACACCTTAAAAATATATTTTAACAATTTTTGTTTATCAAAAAAGTTTAAATAATATTGATTTTTTTAAGAAACAAATATTTTTTTTAGTCAATCTAAATGGGTCTCGAATATAATTTAATAGATTAGATACTAATTATCTTTTCAAATGTGGATATTATCTACACATTAGAATAATAATATTATTACTCTATGAAATCAAACACAAGCCACAAAACCTATTGTGGTAATTTAACCTTTTTTTCCCCTTTTTTATATTTGGATCACCACTTTTGATATGTCATATCACATTATAAAACATTGTGTTGTTTCAAACTTTTTTTTGGTACAATCATGACTTTATTGTGCTATATATATGTTATGTATCTTAGTCTACCTCTTCAATTATTGTAACTTTTTTCTTTTTCATATTGATAGTAATGGTCATGGGATGGAAGATGCCCATCAATGATAATCACGTCTTCTTCATTATTAGTAATTAACAGGAGTGGGGATGAGAGAAGGAATGTAAAACCAACATTATTAGCAAAAAATAAATAAAAAAATTAAAATTAAAATTGTAAAATAATCCTCTCTAAATATCAACCTCTAACATGAGCTACTACAAACAAATAAGGTAATCTTATTTTAGTATAATATATATTGTCAATTTTATAACCAAAAAATATAGGAGTTGGCTGCTACTTGGATTGTTACAACTTTATAAACATATGGATATTTATTCAAAAAGATTATTTATATATGTTATTTAACCTATTGCAAATCAACTTGTGATGGAATTTAAGGTGGTCAATGAAAGAAATTACTATGTAAGTATTCAAGGCTTAACCTTCAATGCTTTGTCATCTTCCTTAAGCTTGTCAAGGAAGAACAAATTGCCTCATCAGCAGATGACAAGGAGCCATGTAGAAGCTGATGTGTATGCTCTCGCTGGTGTGTATACTCTCGCTGGTATCGCTGGTGTGTATGCTATCGCTGGTGTCGCTGGTGTGTATGCTCTCGACTAGTATCGTTGGTATCGCTGGTGTGTATGCTCTCGCTGGTGTCGCTGATGTGTATGCTCTCCTAACAACCTCTGTCATATAATTATTCTCTACCAGCTGTACAGAAGATTCGTTAGTTGTTTTTTGTCCTTATTCTAAAACCTAAGTGTATATATCTATACATCACTACCCTGTATTATGTGTGGGGAAAAGATTTAATATACGAAATCAAATATACAGAAAAGGGAAGAGAAATTTCTCTCCCAAATCTTCATCTTCTGCTGCAACTTTTTCTTCTTCAATCTTAGCTTATACAGCTGCTCGACTTGGTATCGGAGCCCCAGGTAAGCTATGGCAAATCAACCTTCTATAAACTTTTTCTCACCTATTTTTTCTAGAGTTGCCAGTAGTAGAACCATCACAGGTCCTCCCCTAAATCAACTTCTCAACCAAGTGACATCCATCAAAATGGATAGGTCGAACTTCTTACTTTGGCAGAATCTTGCGTGGCCAATTCTAAGAAGCTATAGACTGGAAGGTTATCTAACTGGGGAAACTCCTTGCCTAGATCGTTTTATTCAAGTTCCAACCATTGGTCGATCAGGTGAAAGCTCCAATGCAGATCCAACCACTGTTTTAGTCCCTGATGTCGAAATGCAATCAAATCTAGCTTATGATGCCTGGATAGCAGTAGATCAACTCCTTTTGGGTTGGCTTTATAACTCAATGAACCAGGAAATAGCAACACAAGTGATGCATTTTCAAACTTCCAAAGAACTCTGGGAAGCAATCCAAGAGTTGGTTGGAGTCCAATCCAGAGATGAAACAGATTACCTCAAAAGAATGTTTCAGCAAACTCGCAAAGGCGTATTGAAAATGAGTGAGTACCTTGCTATGATGAAACGTTTTATTGATGGTCTTGCCCTTGCAGGTTCCCTCATCTCCTCCTCTGATCTGACTTCACAAGTGCTAACTGGTCTTGATGAAGAGTATAACCCAGTTGTAGTAGCAATCCAAAGCAAAGGAACAACATGTTGGTCTGATCTGCAATCTGACCTGTTGTCATATGAGAAAAAGCTTGAGTATCAACTTACTGTCAAGACAAAAATTACCGAAATAGCTAATGTCTCACTCTCACCCAGCCCACCCTCAGCCAACATTGTGCGTAATCAGTCCAATCCTTCAGCACACACCCCTCGAAACTCTTCTGGACATACACAACCACCAAATTTTAGGGGTGGAAGAGGTCACAACAGGGGTCGTGGTCATTGGAATAATGCATCCACAACTAGACCAACCTGCCAAACTTGTGGAAAACTTGGGCATACAGCTGATGTTTGCTACTTCAGATACAACAAGAAGTTCAACAACCCCAGACAAACTCACAACTTTATTGAATCTACTCAACTCCCACCAAATCGAAGTCAAGAACAAAACACCTCTATTCTTCTTACTCATTCAGCTGTAGCTTCACCTGAGTCAGTTGTTGACCCCAACTGATATGTAGAGAGTGGGGCGTCCTCACACATCACCAGCAATCCAAGCTTCCTTCAATTCTCATCTACCTACACAGGTAATGACAAAAGTAGTGGTTGAAAATGGTAAATCCCTTTCTATATCTCGCTATGGATATACAAATATACCTACTAGTTCTGGTATTCTGTCATTATTAAATATTCTTTATATGCCTGCCATAGCTAAGAACCTAGTAAGTGTATTCAAACTTGCCAAAGACAACAATATAGTGGTTGAATTTCATGCTGACTTTTGTGTGGTCAAGGACAAGGAGTCGGGAGTACCAATCCTGAAAGGCCGGCTTAAAGATGGGCTATACCAGCTGAAGGATGTCAACCAATCTATAAATAATGCACCACTTACTTCAAGATTGTCAGATGCTCGCTTGAATGCTCTATCCAAAGAGTTCTCACGTCAGTCTGCTTTTCAAACCAGTAGGACAGTAACCACAATGCTTCTCCATAGGCAACTTGGCCATCCATCCCTAAAGTTTTGTCAAAAGTAATTAGTGGATGTAACTTACAAATTATTGATAATGAGAAGTCATTTTGTGAAGCTTGTCAGTTTGGAAAGTATCATGCTTTACCCTTTTCTGACTCTCTTTCCCATGCAAGCACACCTTTTGAACTAGTGCATACTGATCTATGGGGGCCAGCCCCAATGCTTTATGTGGAAGGATAAAGATACTATGTGTTGTTGGTTGGTGACTGTAGTCGATTTACTTGGCTATACCCGTTAAAACAGAAAAGTGACACTGCATTTGTCTTTAGACACTTTCAAGCCTTTATTCTTAATCAGTTCAACAAATCCATTCACATGTTGCAAATGGATGGTGGGGGTGAGTACAAAGCAGTGGCACAATTATGTGATCAGCTTGGAATTCAAATAAGGGTCTTCTGCCCTTACACTTCAGCACAAAATGGTCGAGCTGAACATAAACATCGCCATGTTGTTAAAATCGGTCTTACTCTCTTAGCACAAGCTAAGATCCAATTGCACCTATGATGGTATGCCTTTCAAACTGCTGTTTATCTTATTAACTCTCTTCCCTCTCCTATCCTTCAGGGTCATAGTCCAATGGAAGTGTTACTTGGAAGCAAATTGGACGTGCTATCTCTAAGAGTTTTTGGGTGTTCGTGCTATCCACACCTTCGTCCATACCAACACCATAAGTTTACCTTTCACAACAGCAAATGTGTCTATTTTGGCCCTTCCCCAATACACAAAGGTCACAGATGTCTTACTGAGGATGGGAAGGTCATCATCTCTCTCCATGTCATATTTAATGAAGACGAATTTCCATTCCAAACAGGCTTTGCTAACCTTCAAATCTCTACTCCCACAAATATAGCTCCATCAATCTTCACATGGTTCTCTTCACCTCCTGTCCATCCATCCTCTCCACAACCCTCACCCGAAACAAATCCCTCTATCCAACCTCAATCTCCTCACACTTTTCCTACACTAGCCACAAGTTCACCTTCCCCACATCCTAGCCCATTACTATCTTCCTCAACTACTTCTCAATCCCCTACAGTGTCACCCTTAACAACACCTCTACCCTCCCCTCCATAGCAATCCTACAACCTACCACTCAACCCCTCACTGGCACTCATCTAATGATCACCAGAGGGAAGGCTGGTATTTTCAAACCCAAGGCTTGGGTTGCTAAACGTATTGAATACCTTACTCAGAGTGAACCAACTTCAGTCTTTCAGGCTCTTACAGCTCCACAGTGGCAAGAAGCTATGAATGAAGAACTTGCTGCACTGCAACGTACAAATACCTGGTCACTGGTACCTCCTTCATCTGATCAAATTGTTGTTGGTTGAAAATGGGTCTATCGTATTAAACGTGATGCTCAAGGCCTTGTTCAACGATATAAGGCATGTCTTATTCCCAAAGGGTTTCATCAACACCCTGGCTTTGACTATTTTGATACATTCAGTTCTGTTGTCAAGATGTCTACTGTTAGAATTGTACTTACTTTGGCAGTGTCTCATCACTGGCCGCTTTGCCAAATTGACTTCAATAATGACTTTCTCAACGGCAAGCTGAATGAGACTGTCTACATGTCTCAACCCCCGGGTTTTGAAAGCAAAACTCACCCACATTATGTTTGCAAGCTCAATAGAGCTCTCTATGGTCTCAAGTAGGCTCCTCGTGCGTGGAATGATGAGCTCAAAGCATCTCTTTGTCAACTCGGCTTCAAAGTAAGCTCCCTAGACACTTCTCTATATTATATGCATAACTCATCCTCCATCACTCTGCTGCTAGTCTATGTAGATGATTTGATACTCACCGGCAGTGATCCAATTCCCATCGATCATCTTGTTGCCCGACTGCATACACAGTCCTCTCTCAAAGATCTAGGACAGCTCAGCAAATTTCTTGGTGTCCAAATCTCTTATACACCCTTCGGCCTACATCTGCATCAAGCTCAATACATAACTGAGCTTTTCTCTAAACTAAACCTCAACCATATGAAACCTTGTCTAACCCCTGCAGTACCTGGCTCCTCTTTGTCCTTGAGCATTGGAACACCCCTCCATGACCCATTTCTATATCGCATCAAGGTTGGTGCTCTCCAGTACCTCACTAATACAAGACCGGACATTGCCTTCATTGTTAATAAGCTTAGCCAATTCCTCAAAGCTCCTACTGATATTCACTGGTTAGCTGTCAAATGTGTGCTTAGATATCTTACAGGGACTCTCCACTTTGGCCTAACCATCAACTGTGATACTTACCTCAATTTAACAGCCTATTCTGATGCAGACTGGGCCTCAAGTATTGATGATCGAAAATCTACAGCTACTTATTGCCTCTATCTTGGATCGACTCTCATTTCTTGGTCATCTAAGAAACAAATGACAGTGGCTCGCTCCAGTATTGAGTCCGAGTATCGAGCTATTGCTCATGCTGCAACCGAGATCATTTGGGTGAAAAATCTATTAACCGAGATTGATTTCTCTCCAAAGGGTATACTTGTTCTCTGGTGTGACAACATGGGTGCAGGTGCCTTAGCTACCAACCTTGTCTTTCACGCACGAACTAAGCATATTGAAATAGATGTGCACTTCATCTGTGACCTTGTCCTTCAAGATCAACTTCATGTTAGATATGTACCCTCTGTAGAACAATTGGCGGATTGCCTAACTAAGCCCTTACCCCTTGATACATTTGTCTACCTTCGAAGCAAGCTCAGACTAAAGGACTTACCCTCTCGCTTGAGGGGGGATGTCAAGGAAGAACAAATTGCCTCGTCAGCAGATGACAAGGAGCCATGTAAAAGCTTATGTGTATACTCTCGCTGGTGTGTATGCTCTCGCTGGTATCGCTGATGTGTATGCTATCGCTAGTGTCGCTGGTGTGTATGCTCTCGCTAGTGTGTATGCTCTCGCTGGTATCGCTGGTGTGTATGCTATTGCTGGTGTCGCTGGTGTGTATGCTCTCACTGGTGTCGCTGGTGTGTATGCTCTTGCTGGTGTCGTTGGTGTGTATGCTCTCACTAGTGTCGCTGGTGTATATACTCTCGTTGATGCTGATGTGTATGCTCTCCTAACAACCTCTGCCATATAATTATTCTCTACCAGTTGTACAGAAGATTCGTTAGTTATTTTTTGTCCTTATTCTAAAATCTAAGTGTATATATCTATAAATCACTACCCTGTATTATGTGTGGGGAAAAGATTTAATATACGAAATCAAATATACAGATAAGGGAAGAGAAATTGCTCTCCCAGATCTTCATCTTCTACTACAACTTTTTCTTCTTCAAGCTTAGCTTATACAGCTGCTCGACTGCTCTCCATCATGTTTATAAGAGGTCAATCATTAAGCTGTGTATGGCTCAAAGGTTTTTAAATTTTCTATTTTATGTCAATTATCCTAATTTTTTTTATCAATTAGTGAGACCCCATTTGATAATCATGTCGGTTTTTGTTTTTTATTTATGAAAATTAAGCCTATGGACACTACTTCTACCTCCAAATTTCTTCTTTTGTTATCTACTTTTTACCAATGGTTTAAAAAACCAAACCAAAATTTGTAATATAAAAAAAGTAGCCTTCAAAAAGTTGTTTTTATTTTTAGAATTTAGCTAACAATTCAATACAAAACATCGTAAGAAATGTCGATGAAATAAGCTTAGTTTTCAAAAACGAAAAATTAAAAACCAAATGGTTACAAACGGAACCTAAATGGTTATCAAATGTGCCTTAGATACACTGCATTCATCAATTTTATTAATAATTTTGAATAGTTCTATACTTCAAATGATAATAATAATAATAACTTTGAGAAATGAAGGTCTTTTCTGATTGAAAACTCATTGGCATCCAAATTCGAAGTCATCAGACCCACCCCTCCATGAGTACTCATTCACATAAATTTGTTACTCCCACAAGTATGCTAACAAATTGATCTTGTACATACCCGAGAGACGTTTATAAGTTCAGGAACTTGAACATGGGACAAATGACGATTCAATCATCTTTAATAGATATAAAATGGTAATAATATATTGAATCTGAATAATATTTTACTAACTCATATCTTAATATTGTTTAAGCTATCCAAAAGTACGTAAAGAAAACCAATTAAATCAACATATGATACAGTCTTGGAAGCACCTCCTTTAATTTAATTACTTTTTTTTAAGAGTACTTAAGAACTTAATTGTAGAAAAGCCTTCTAATTAAAGGAGATAGAAGTATATCATAATTATACAAAGTCTTAGACTTCTTATTCTAGAAAGCTACTGTAGTTATAATACCATCCCAAAAAGTTAGGGAATTTTTTATGACACTTTAAAAATTCTATTGTTGTGTTCTAATCATATGAACCACGGAGTTCCAATAACCATCCTTTAATTTATTACCTTAAAAACTGAACTACTTACCTCATTTCGTTTGATTATTATTTCGATTTTTGAAAACTGTGTTTGCTTTCTATCATTTTTTTTTTTTTACTAACTTCCATATTTTTCAAGAAAATGATTGAATAACTAGCAAAATTTTAAGGGAAAAAAAAGTTTTAAAAGTGACTACTCTATTAGATAACCATTACAGTTTTTTATTTCTCTTTTAATTTTCAGTTTTTAAAAACAAAAAAAAAAACATATATGTTTTATAACTATTCTTTTATTTATTTATTTATTTATGTTGTTTCTAAAGAAAACAAGACAACCATACTTTTTCTTTTTCTTGAAATATTGTTCATAATCATGTTGTTTTAGTTTTCTATTTTTTTTAAAAAAAAACTTGGGATCGTTTTCTCTCCATTTTTTTACCATCATTTTCTTTTCTTTTCTTTTCTTTTTTAAAGAAATATTTGAAATCTTAATCAAACTCCAAATTCCAAAAACTATTTAGAAAAACAATTATAGGTGAGAATAGTGTTTGCAAGCTTAATTTTCAAAAGTTAAAATTAAAAAATAAAATATTTTCCAATGGCCAAACAGAATTAATGTGTTTTAGTTTTCTAGATCTTTTAGATAGTAGGGTAATTGGAACGAGTAGCATTCTTAAGGTTAATAATTAAGTATATAGCAATATTTTTAAATAATTGCAAATATAGTAAAATCTATCAATGAAAAATTATATCATTGATAGACTCCATTATTGATAGACTCTTATAAGTAATAGACTCTATCATTGATAGACTCTTATCAGTGATAGACTTCATTGTTGATGGACTCTTATCAACGATAGACTGATAGACTCTGAAAGTTTGATTATTAAATTTTACTATATTTGTAAATTCTTTTACATTATACTATATTTATTAATATTGTGGATTTAATTTGCTAAATTTGTAATAGTCCTTAAAAGTTAAAGCTAAGAGATGAGCAAACGTTTTAGACAAAAAAGTAAAACATGGTAAATAAGTTATTTGAGAAAATATTAATTAGAGAATATTAGTTAAACTTGGTAAAAATATTAGTTACAAAGAGTGAGAAAAAAAGCGAAGAGTTGGAGAAAATAAATAAATTTTAGGGGCAATTTGTATGGTGAGAGTCCAAGATTTTTATTGAATGAGCATATGAGTTAGTGTGTTTGTTTTACAATGATGTAAGATGCCTAGACTTCTAAAGAGTTTTGGATGTCCTCTTGACACATGAGTTTTCGAGATTCTCAAATTGAAGATATACTCTTTTTACTCTTTTATCCTTCTTTTTTTCTCTTTTATATATATGATCATTTGTTTTTTTATTTTTTTAGAAAGATATTCAAATTTTAACTTAAACTAATATTACTTTATAAAAAATCCTACATTACTATAGATTATTAGTTTATTAGGAAAAATAACATATAAAATAATATAAACTATATTAATTTAAAGAAAACTCAAATTATTAAAAACATCTATATTATATCAATTTAGATTACATTAAATTAGTTCTAAGTGAATGAATAAGGGCATTCTTTAATTACTAAATTCAAAATATTTTCAAGTAAAAAGTTTACAAAAACAAATATAATTATCCAAGTTTTTTCATATATCTACAAAATTTTCCTAGAACAAATATAATTATCTAAAGATGTTGGACATCTGAAATTAATTTAGATAGCTATCATTTCGAGCATCCAAAAATATAGGTTATCACATGTCTAAAATACAAAGCAACTCCTTAAAGAAACAAGAGTTGAATAAAATGAGAAATTTTAGGTAGTTTTTTTTTTTATTAGACAAATGGAGAGAAAGTTATAGGTTAGAGATGAATATAAATGAGAAAAATAAACTTTGAAGTTTTGTTTGTAAAGTTTATGACTTTCAATATTGTATGGGATGGGTTGAGATTAGTTATTCTTCTGGAGTTCAACTTGTGGTCTTTCTATGTTTATAGAGGTTTAAGGTTGAGAACATGCAATCTTGGAAGTGTGTTGATTTTCTTTGTTTTGTAGGATTGTAGGATTCATCTCATGGCTTTTATTTGTTTGTGGAAGTTAATAAAATTTGAATATTGTGTGGGATGGATTGAGATTAGTTATCTTTATTTTGGAGTTCAACTTGTGGTTTTTGTGTATTTATGGAAGTTTAATGTTGAGAACATGTAGTCTTGGAAGTGTGTTGATTTTCTTTCTTTCGTAGGATTTGTAGGGTTCATCTTATGGCTTTTGTTTGTTTATAGAAGTTTATGAATTTTAAATGTTGTGTGGGGTGAGTTTGAAATTAGTTTTGAAATGAGGAGTTGAGAGTTCTTCTTACATTTAATCTTCATATATAGAATAATGTTCTCTAATTAATATAATTGTGGGTAAACTATTGTTTTGGAAATGTTGTTTGGAGATGATGTTGAAGATCCGTTTGGAGATGCCGTTTGGAGATGTCATCACACTTTTTTCTATGTATTCATCAAGACAGGTTTGTTTTATAGATTATCTTTGCCAACTTTTCTCTCTTTTGTGTAATAAAGAATACTATCAACTTTGTTTTTGTTTTTGTTTATTTGTATGTGAATACATTTCATTCTTTATGTGTTTGATTTGTTTAATAATGTTCTAAAAGGTTATTGAGATAAAAAAAAAACAAAAGGTTTGGATATTGTACTAATTCCCGACGACAATGTTATGAATTCTATTATCTTTCGACGGCTAGTCAATCGTCGAGACTTTGATTTTAGAAACTGTGAATCAAACTCTTAAACTCTCAACGACAGTAATATTGTCGAGAGATTAGAGAACTCCCGACGATAAATACATCCATTGGGAGTAATAAACTCCCGACATTGTACAAGAGGCGTCGGGAGTTGTCGTAACTCTCGATGGTGTGTATATGTGCATCGGGAGATGGTCTCCCAATTGATTTATCCCGACTAAACTCCTGACGCATTTTTTACCATTTTTCGGCGATTCGGAGCGTCGGTAAAGGGGTTTTCTTGTAGTGTCCATTTTTTAATACCGTGCGTAATGGTTGGTATGCCTAGAGAATGAACTTTAAAAATATGGTTTAATTAATAAATTAATTAATATCAAGTATTCATAGAAAAATAAATTAAATAATGCTAAATTTAATTGATGACTACATTAATTGGTCTCTTGCATTTAATTAAATACTTATTTCAGTGGTTTAAAATCTAGACATTCAAATCTCAAATATTTAGGCACCGTTTGGTAACTACTTCGTTTATTTTTTTTTTAATTAAGTCTATTTTCTCCCTTATTTCTTATAATGATTTGTATCTTTCTTAAGTACAATAGTTGAATTTTTAGCCACATTCTAAAAGTAAACACAACTTTCTAAAAGCTACTTTTTTTAGTTTTCAAATTTTGACTTAGTTTTTTAAACTAACGATAAAAAGTAGATAACAAAGGAAAAAATTTCAGCTTAATTTTAAAAAACAAAAACCAAAAACCAAATGGTTACCTAACGAAGTATTAATATTTATACCCATAAATCAATATATGTCATCCAAATAGAAGTTTAGAGAAAGAAATTGGATAGATATGTTTGAACTGAATGGAGAAATGAAAATTAAATATAGATACGTTTTAGAGAGAGAAAAAGTTATGAAAAATTGAAAAATCTTAGAGAAAAAGAGAAAATTTTCAGAGAAAACTTAGAGAAAAAAAAGTTAGGAAGAGAAATTTGTTGCAATGATATATGTTGAAGAGGGGAAAAATGAGCATTGTAAGGAAAATTTGTTTTTGAAAAGAAGAAATATCTTTGTTGTTTTCAAATTTTACATGTGATTTCAAAATCTTTTATAAAAAACAGAAAATTAAAAACCTAATTGGTTATTAGGGTTTCATTACTATTTTGTTTTTGGTATTCTATTTTAAAAAGTTATGGATGTTTTTCATCATTTTTATAAGCTTCACACCTTTTTAAAAATACATATTTAAATTCCAAACTAAATTTGGAAAACAAATGAAGTTTTCAAAATAATAAAACAAGAAATAAGAGTAATCTTTGTAAGATTAATTTTCGAAAATCAATAACTTAAAAGAAAATATTTTGTCAATGGGTTCTAAATAATAACCATATTAAAAAAAAAGGGAGAAAAAAGGAAAAAGGAAATAAAAAAATAGAGATAACAAAAAGATTTGTTTTCAAACATAGAAAAATGAGATGAATTATTTACAAATATAGTAAAATTAGATTTAGAGTCTATTATTGTCTATCACTTATAAAGAGTGATATTTTGCTATATTTGATCAATAGTCTTTTCATTTAAAACAATCACCCTAAAGAAAGAAAGGTTATTAAACAACTCCAATCTTTTTTTTTAGGTTGATTGGGGTATTATCAAACAGGCTCCCATTATTGTCAGAAGAAAATTAAAAATAATAACAATAAAAAATGCTTATGAGTTAATTAATTTTCCAAAATAGAAAACCGAAAAAGAAAATTCAATTTGAATTTTGAAAACATCTCAAAAAGGTACATGATATCACAACTTAACACTAGATGAAATTGAGGTGATGTTTATAAGTTTAATTTTCTAAAAATCAAAAATAAAAAATTAAATAATTACCAAATTGAATACTTAATTGATCCTCTTGTTCTATAGAATTTTTCTATGAACTTTGTGAGGAAGGATTGGAATCACATATGCATCTACATGGATTTTACTTAAATTAAACACATAAAGTAAATCTCATTTTAATAGTTGAACTTTGAACATTGTTTCACTTTATAGCAAAACTTCCAAATTTGTTTTACTTTTAATCATAAACTTCCAAAATATTGACTATAATTCCCCAAGCTTTAAAATGCTTATTTTAGTTCTTCGTTTTTCATGCTTCAAAATGCTTATTTTAACTCTTACGCCTTTAAAAAGAGGTGGTTATTACACACGAGAAGATTGATGTATCTTTTTCCCCTACAAGACGTTACAATATTTAGCGCATTTCCCATACTCTTGTGACTCGATCATGATGTTATTTTGTAATGGGTTGCTTGGCATTTGTTTCCTTAAAAAAAATAATAATTAAATATTTTGAGTTTTATTTTTCTTAAGAGAAGGTGGAGTTTTGTAAAATTGCAGACCATGCTTTTTAATCTCTTTCTCATGGAAGATTCAGCAGCCAAGTAGACCATAAACACTGCCACGATTGAGTCAGAAATATTTTGAGTTTTATTATTATTTTGATCTAAACAAACTAAACATATCTTCTAGTATGTATACTAATATATTATCTTGAGCATATGTTTTTCTTTTTAAACCTGTGTATTAGATTAAAAAATACTGAGAACAAGAAATATATCAAGAATTTGTTATAAAACGAGAACAATAATAAAAATAATACAAGAACAAAGAAAATAGTAAGCAGAGAGAAAAGTAGAAGAGAAGAAATTAGAGGAAACAAATAGTAAATTTAGTTTTGTTGTGTTTATAAATGATCTCTACAACCTCTATTTATAGGATTGTAAAATAATGAATACAAGAGAAAGTTGTGGAGATTAATAAGGAAGGTAATGAATGAATTTGTAACCTATGGAGGTTATGAACATCATCGTAATTCTAATATTTATAACAGAACCAAAATCATTATTGTTATAATTTTTTCAAACTAGAATGGACACTATAAAAGTTGAAAATAGTCCACTTTAAAAATTCATGATTCAAATAGACATTTTGAAAACCTAAAAATCAAATTAAAATAAGCTTAATAGTTTGAGACTAATATAAAAATTCACAAAAATCATACAAATATGATCTTCAATAATTAATGAAAATATAATCAAAATCATGTAGGTAGTAGTTTTAGAACTTTTGCACTAACAGCTTCTTTTAATAACTACTTCAATTTACACTTTTTATGTCCATGTAAGCCACCTACAAATATTAATTATGTCCTCTTGCAAGACACAATTCTTTTGACTGATGCCAAAAAGTCCAACTAGAAGTTATAAAGAAATACTAGACTCTTTGGCCATTATCCTCTTACCATACCTAAGAATGGATTTCAAAGATACCAGAAGAATCAATGTAATTGAGTCACTAACTTCTTTTTTCTTAGTAATTTCCATTGAAGATTTCTCCTAATGCAGCAAAATCACAGCAACAAAAGAGCAGAAAAATTAGACATTTGATGAACTTAATTAATTTTATTAGTGTCACTTACCTTAAAGATTTTCAAATCTTCTGCGTTGCAATTTACATTCACCCTTATCTTGTCTCTTTGTTTCTCTGGGGACTTAATCTCCTCTACCTTAATCTTCTCTTTCTGTTTTTTTTCATATGCAGTCTTCATCTTGTCTTTTTGTTTATCTTGAGATTAAATCTCATCTGCTAAAAATTGCTTGGAGCAACTTTCATGTCCAGAAAATGCCGTAGAAGATGACATTTGAAAACGAGCTTCTTGAGTACCCAAAGTTTGTGTTAAGATATCATTGGGGGAGTAATGTTTGTGGCACAATAGGTATTATTCTTTGAGATCTCATCCTAAAAAGAAATGAAATTTAATATAATTAAGCTATATACATATACTTCATATAAATTTAATACTTGTCTTACTATTCGATTGACGACTTCTTGAACATCTTCATTGTCATATTATCCCTTCTTATTAACTCGAGCCTTCTTCCATAGGTTAGCTCGATCAAAATCTCTTTCATTTAAAGATACTTTCTTCTACATTCAAATGAAGAAAAAATTAGATATTGTGATACATTTAGGAATCGTGAGAACATATATTAAATTCTTACCGTCTTTCAATAATGTTAGCATAACATTTTCTTAAAATTCGATGATTGTACTTATTCTTAGATCGACGTTCTTGTTGCAAGCGTCTTTTTTCCTAAACAAACGTAATGATTATTAGTAGGGAATGACATAACAAATATTTATAAAATTAAATTAATAATTTACCTGAAACTTTACACACAATCTCGATCTTACAAACTCTTGCCAATGACTTTGATCAATAAATGAATACTTTTCTGGTGGATTTATCAGAAGTTGAGGTTCATCTTTAAATGACATAATGTATTTTGTTGTTAACCAATTCTTAAACTAACGAAAAGCTAATGCCTATAGTTTTCATAATGTCCTTCCTAGATCTCGTATCAATTACAAAGGCGGCCTAAACATTGAAAAGTTAGTAAAAACATTACATATACATCTACAATATTATCAAGATAAAAAGTTGAATATATATACCTCAATTGTACTATATATCTCATCTTTCAACTCAGTAGGCACACGTTTCCAAGATGTATATATAATAGGTACATGATAATGTGTGGAGGACCCAATGAAAGACTTTAACTTAGTTCCATTTTTACTAATGGGTACGCCATCTTCATTGTATTCTACAAACTTCTTTTCTCTGGCACTCCTAATACTTGTTACATCAAACATAATAATAGCTCCCCGTTCTCTCTTCTTTTGATTGGTGGTTTCGTTTGACCTAACAACTACTATTTCTTTGTCACCAAACTCTAAATCTTTGTCACCCACTGTACTATGCTCCATCTGGTGTATAAATCAAAAACTGCAATCAAATTCAAGAAACAATTAGCATTGTATACATATTAAGCAAACAAAAAATCAAATATGATTGATAAAAATTATAAACTAAAAAAACGTTTATCATATTACATAATATATAACCTAACCATAAAATTTTATGTAGGTATCCATGTGTCTTCACAATTCGATTGTACATATGTTGACATGTTCTCATCCAAGTCATTATGTACATCAACATTTGACATATCATTCGGTATTCCTTGACTTTGTAATATTGTATCTCCAAGTTCGTCGTCATTATATCTATCTTCACAGTCTCTTTATGATGGGGTAAGCATAATTTACCATCTAACTTCACTTGGATCCTCAACATAAAATACTTATCTTGCTTGGGTTGCTAGTATAAAAGAATCAGACCTGTGACCCTATTTAAATCAACTAAGACAAAACCGAGCTCATCGATTTGAATACCATTATTGTTCTCAACCCAATCACATCTAAACACAACAACATTAAACATATGATAATTTAGTTCCCATATCTCTTGTATCACTCCATTATCTTGAATGATGGGATTTTTATCTTTTGAATTAGACACTTGCATCGTTTTTGCAACTAAACTAACTCCACTATTTTGTACACTTCAATCCTTATCACAAGATTTTGTGTGATAGCGACATCCATTAATTTCGTAACTATCATACGTAATCACCAAAGGATGAGGACCATGAGCAATCCACCTCAAGTTATCTGAAACTTCAGTATTTCTCATTTCAAGCTCATTTGTAACCTACCATGAGAATTTCCATTCCAACTCAGGCATTAAAAAGTGTATGTAAAATAATAGGTTGAAAATCTTATCTTTTCTCGTAGCCAAGATATAAAAGTCCGATCATGTTCCTTTTGAATCCATTTCTGATTTTTGTACTTATTTCAATGTTGCAATTGCAAAGCCATCATATGTTTTCTTTGAAGTGAACGATGAATCATTGTATAGTTAGATTTATATCATAAAAATAAATGAAAAAATAAAACCAAAATTATTGAAAAAACTTACTCTAAATATGGTTGCACATCAATTGTATTTTCCAAAACATACTGATGAGCTTGATATAAAAGTTCTTGTTCAGGTTTCAAAGAAACTCCTTTGGACAATGGTCTACCAATATTTGAATTGTCTAAACAGTCTTGTGAATTATGAATGCCAACCCCAATAGGATCTACTCCAGACAGGAAATCAGAACAAAATTCAATGTCTTCTTCTACTATATAACTTTCAGCAATACAACCTTCTGGACGATATCTATTTGTCACAGAGTTTTAATGACTTTCATGAATCTTCCAAAGGGATACATCCATCATAGATATATCGGCCCACAAAGTTTGACTTCTCTAACTATGTGTATTGTGAGATGCACCATAATTGTGAAAAATAAAGGAGGAAAATACTTCTCCAATAAATATAATATAAGTAGAATATCTTCTTCCAACTTTTCTAATTGTTACACATCTAGGACCTTGTTGCATACCGAATTCAAAAAAATATACACAATCGAGTTATGACATACCGAACATATTTTGGTAGCACTGATCTTATCACAATAGGAAATAATTGTTGTAAGAGTACATGACAATCGTGAGATTTTAAACTATTAAGCTTTAAATACGTCATCGACACAAGGTTTTTAATATTAGGAGAGTAACCTTCAGGAACCTTTATTCCTGACAATGTCTTTAAAACACAACATTTTCTTCCTTTATAAGAGTATAACACGCGGAAGGAATGAAGATTTTTTTGTCACCACTAACAGGTGCAAGCTCTGGTCGAATTTTTAAATGAACTAAATCACGTCTAGCATTCAATCCACCTTACTTTTCCCTGAAATAACAAGAAGCATACCTAAGATATTCATGCAAACATTTTTTTTCAATGTATATCACATCTAAACACTGTCTGATATGAAGATCTTTCCAGTATGATAGCTGAAAAAAAGAAGACAACATGTTCCAAAAAATCTTTGAACTTTCTTTCATGGTTTGTTTGTTTTTTATTGTTCTTCTTTTCATTAGGAAATTTAAGATCTTTGATTTTTAAATATATAGCCTCTCCAGACAGTGGTTCTGGAATTGTACCAAGTTCTTTTTTTACCGTTAAACGAATTTTTTTTTTTTGTGCCAGTACGGATGATTTCGTGCTAGAAATCTTCGAGTCCAAGGCATGCCATATTTTCCCATATTTGAATCTAATAAAAGACGTATTGTCTCCATAAATTGGACACACCTTATACCTTTTCACACAACATCCACTTAGGTTACCATATGCAGGAAAATCATTGATTGTCCACAATAAAACTAACCGTAAGTTGAATAGTGCTTCTCGATAAGCATCATAATATTCAACACCACTTTCCCATAAAAGTTTTAAAACTTCAATTAGTGGTGCTAAGTTTGTGCCAATGTTGTCCCCTGGTTGTTTTGGGCCCGAAATCAACATTGATGGCATCATGTACTTTCTTTTCATACACAACCATGGTGGAAGATTATAAATAACCATCACTACAGGCCAACAACTATATTTAGAACTCATTTCACCATGTAGATTTACTCCATCGGCTGACAACGCTAAATGAAGATTTCTAGGTTCAGAACCGAAGTTTAGCCATTTAGAGTCTACTAACTTCCAAGCAAAAGAGTCTGTTGGATGTCGTAATTTACCATCTACAATTCTTTTGTCAACGTGCCAAGTCAAGTTTTTAGCACAATCAATACTTCTAAAAAGCCTTTTGAATCGTAGAATTGGTGGAAAGTACCATATCACCTTTGAAGGTATTTGTTTTTTTCCACATTTTGTATCCTTCCCGTTTTTCCACATTGATTCACCATATTCAGGACATTCAATTGCATCTGCATATTCTTTTCTATACAAACAACAATCATTAGGGCATACATGAATCTTCTCATATTCCATTCCTAAGGCACCTAAAGTTTTCTTGAATTTGGGAGCTCATTGCTAGTGGGCAAAATTTCCTTTAAGGTTTTGAGTAGTTTTGAAAAACTAGTATCACTTAATCCATATCTAACTTTTAAATTATACAATTTGACTAATGTAGACAATTTAGTGTATTTTTTGCACCCTTCGTATAATGGTTTTTTAGAATCATTAAACAACTTCTAAAATCCATTCAGATCTCTTGAATATTCCTCGTGACCAACTTCAACCATTTCTTTTAAACTTCCAACATCAGTCTCTTCATACATATGGGTGTCAAACTTAGAAGATTCTCCACAAAATGATGAGTTAGGAGGTTTTTCCCCATGTCAAAACAAAATTCTATAACTTTCATCAATCCTATTGACATATAAATGATCTCTAATATCCTTGCTACTATGTTTTTCACAATTCCCACATTTCAAACAAGAAAAGATGATAAACAATGATCAACTGTAAAAAACAAGTTGTGGAAAACAAACAAGTTCCTAATATATACATCTTGTCATTTCTAGCTCTACAACATTCCAACCTAAAAAAAGTAAGACAAATCAGATAATCTCAAAACATACAAGAGAACAAAGACAAACACATCTAAAAAGATTGAACCCAAGGTGTAATCGAACCTCAAAAAATTGAACCCAAGGTGTGCACGTGCTCTAATGTGCTAAACATATTATTAATTCCAATAACTAAAAATTGAACCAATTTTGGAAAAACATTACTTAGTTCATAAAGCCCTAACAAATTAGACTCTAACTTTGGCAAGTATTTAATTAAAGAAAAGTGGCAAGTTCTTGCAAGTTCTCTAAAATTAAAGCCCTAACTTTGGAAAAGTGACAATCCCAACTTTGGCAAGTTTTCTAAAATTCAATCTCATTCAAGAATAATATGAAACAAGAGCTTATTATGAGATTTAAGAATATACATGAGAAATTAAACCCTAACTTTGAAAGTTCAAGTCTCAAACAAAAAAAAAAACCAAGCTCTAACTTTGAAAGTTCATGCCTCAAACTAAGAAAATCAAGCCCTAACTTTGAAACTTTATGCTACAAACAAGAAAATCAAGAATTAAACCTAAACTAAATAAGATTAATCCTAATCTAAACAAGAAAATCAAGATTAAGCCTAACCAAACCAAGAAAATCAAGACTTAAACCCAATCTAAACAAGAAAATCAAGATTAAGCCCTAACTTTGAAAGTTCATGCCTCAAATCTACTCACCTCAGTGAACAATCTCTTCAAAAGGAAGATTTCGAGTGTATTGCGCAAAAAATAAACTAAAAGCGTTGCAATGGATACACTAAAAATCGATTGCTAGAATTTCTTTTAAATCTATCTGATAGCGTCTTGACGCTACTAAAAGAGCGTTGCAACATTGCTCAAGAGGCACACAATTTTTTCGTCAAAACCCATAGCATTGCAACGGTATTGAGAGTGTTGCAACGTTGCATGCGTGAGGCGTGCGCGTTTTTCATTTTTTTGTCAAAATACGTAGTGTTGCAATGCTACCCTGTATATTCTACAATTCTTGACGTGTTTAAAACATCAAGAATCCATTAATTGAACTTAACATGTTTAAAACATCAAGTACTGTATTTTTCAGGAAAAATGCACAACCCCTGCTTTTTAAAATCAACTCTTGATTTTTTTTCTTTAAAATCACCTATTTCTTGACATTTTTTCATAAAAACGTCAAGTATTTAAAATTGCAAATGTTAAGAAAGGTGGTTTTTCTTATAGTGGCCACTGATACTACTACAGGGGCTTATGATAGATTTCAAATTATAGCACCATAAGTCTAGTTACAGGCCCCAGGTCATCGTCCACTTAGTGCCAAGTATTATTTCATTTATATATTTATTTCGTTATCATTTTATGTAAGAATGTAAATTAATTGTATGTTTTTTTTTATAATTTTAGATGGATTGGTCTACTAGCTACCTCTGAATAGTCAGCAAATATGTTGCTAGTATACTGAATAATATTTGACAGACTGATGCACAATTAGGTAACAAATGTATGTATAAATGAGTATTTAAAACATTTGGTCAGATTAATTTGGTATATAATTAGTTTATTTTTTTGCCAGATTAATTGGATGTCATACACACAAAATATTTGGTCATCACTACCTGATTACTGTCGTGATGGTCAAGACTTCTGGTTAACCGTTAGCCCTCTTATATACTTCCATATAGTAGAGTGGCATCATTCCGATCATGTGTTGAGACAATGCGACAAACGGTACCTTCATTGTACTATACACAATGATATAACAAAAAAATAGGGTTGTTTTTAAATATAGAAAAATAAATCAAAATATTTACAAAATATACCAAAATTTTAGAACTATCATTAATAGACGCTGATAAACACTGATAGACTTCTTTCAGTGTCTATTAGTAACATTGATAAACTGAGATAGAACTATCATTGATAATTCTAAAATTTTGCTATAAATATTTTCAACAGTTTTACCATTTGAAATAATTTTCCTTTTTACAATTGAAACTAGAATTTTTCCATGCTAAAAAATAGGAGGAATGAGATTATTTTTTCTTTTCCTCTTTCTTTTTCTTTTTACGTGTGAAGATAAAAAATAGAGGAAAAACAAATTTTTAAAAAAGAATTTTCTTTTTTTACATGTGACACAAAAATAGGGAAATTTTAGATTTTTTATTTTTTTAAGTGTGACTCTAAAAAATAAGGGGAAAAAAATTTTAAAATGTGAAATTACTAAGATAATCCCTATAACTATCCATGAAAATGGACAAAAGGGGAAATCAAAAGTTCCTCGCCTCTTTTAGATAATATAGATCGTAAATATTTATTTTGTTAAAATTGTGTTGATACAATTTCAATCCCAAAAATATTGTTCAAATCATTTTTTACACATCAGTTACTATGTCAATATTGTAAAAAAATGCCACAAATTTCATTCATCTTTACATATTAGTCGTTGCATCAATTTTCATCTTATTTTAGTGGAAAAAAATTGTCCAACTATAGGTTTTTTAAAATTAATTTCAATGTCGGTTACAATGAAAATTTTGAAGGGGTGTAATTGAGAAAAACTTTAGTTTAAGGGTATTTTGTATAACTCAACAAATAAAAAATTTTAAAATTTAAAACATTAAGATATGTTAGATAAAATTTACAGTGAGTTTATCTAGCCTTAATGTGTATTCGCACGAGGATTTCAGAAAAACTTGTTTCATGAAGTTGAACTTGTATTTATGTAGATTTGATATATTGTGGTTCAATCTCTAGCAATTGATCATCTGATTCTCTAAGTGGAATGCGTACGTTTGACTTAAGGAAGATGAGTGTGTAGCTTGAGTTTCAAAGGGCTGGTTCAGTCTTTAGAAGTCAAGGAGTCTTCTGATTGCAGAGGGTAGAATTGTTGACCCCCACAAATGAAAAGAACTCATCTATTTATAAAGTTCTTAGGTGGGCTTTGTGGGTTTGGGCTTGGTTGTTCCATGGACCTGACCCTTGAGCCTAACTAATTCGATTTGGGCCTAAGTTGACATTCAGGCCAAGTTAAGCCTAATTTTGGGCTCAAATGGACTTTAGCCCAAATTATAATATTAAGTCGGACTAAATTAATTTTATTCAATCCAACGGTCATGATGAAAACACGTGGCGTCATCAGAATTTGCCAATTATGTCTTCCAATTCGATTTGGGACAAATATCAACATATAATTAATCCAATTTCAATTATTTATAATTTCGAAATTAATTTAAGAAATGACGTGAAAATTTGTGATTGGTCCAAAATTTCTCATTCAATAAATGCTACTTTTTTTTAGATTTATGCACGTATATAGGTGGGCGAATCTCGAAAAAAATAAAGTTAGAATCAAAACACAAGTTATTTGCTCTTGATTTTGACTCTATTTGATGTGTCAAAGTAGCCAAACTACGAATTTGGTTCATAAGTTTAATTAAAATTTGGGATAATGTTTGGAACATGGCCAAAATTTTTAATTTAAGAGAAATTTCAAGTTTTATCTACAATTTAATTTGATTTGGAAATAAAAGCTTAGAATTTTGAATTTCATATGAAATTTGGAATATAGCCAAACTTTTAATTTGGAATGAATTTGGAGGTTCTACTCACAATTTATTTTGACTTGAAGCTAAAGAGTCAAAATTGAATAATTTGAATTTAGGATAAAACTTGAGGTATGTATTCAAATTTGAATGAAATCTAGATAAATTTGGTAGCTATAACATTTAATTTCAAGCTTGATCCATGCACATTATCAAGTATTTTCAAAAAAATTTAATCATAAAGATAAGATAATGGAATTTAGATACTGGATTTCCTAATTTGAAGAGATTTCATTAAATCTAGATCAATTAGAATTTGATCTATCTTATAAATAGAAGATCAAACTGTAGCTCCTTTGTTTCAATTCAAACCATTTCAAATTAAGATAGTTCTCCTTTTCTGAACTTTGGTTGTGCTCTGTCCTCTCTCTTTTATTGTCGTCACAATTTGAAGAATCAACTTATTGGAAAAGTTGGAAATATTGGAAAAGTTGGAAATAATTTTAGTTCATTCCTAGTAACTTGAAAACTTCTACCAAGATTGTGGAAGATGAGCCTTTTCTTTTCTTCTTTTTTTCTTATTTTGTTTCACTTTTGGGCAGTGCTATTTTTTTTCTCTTTTTTTCTTGTTTTTTCTTTTTTTGCAGAAAAGAATAGAACGGGAGGTAGTTCGAGGCTTCGACTTTAGCATTCCTCCTATAAGCATGATCTTAATTCGAAACTTGAGGATTTCGTCGGTTTTAGCTTGAGTCCTTCACTTGAGTGTTCCGTCGGTTTCAAGCTCAGTGCTCAACAGGCTATGATGTCAGTGTTCGACCTGAGCGTTCCTCTTATATTTATGTTCGACCTGAGCGTTCCGTCGGTTTTGATCTTAACGTTCTACTGACTTTGATCTCAATGTTCCATTAGCCCTGATCTTGGTGCTCTGGTTATTTCGATCTCAGTGTTTCCTTGACTCTGATCTTTCAGATGTGATGAATCAAAGCAAACTCGACCTCAACTTTCATACAAGGCAAAGATTGGCAGATCATACACCGACCTGGTAGATTGCACTTGATCACGTAAATGAAGCGAACAAAGGTAGATCAAAACTAATTGTGCAGTTGAGGTAGAGTCAAGCAGACAAGAATCGATCTCACGAATGAGGTAAAGCTAGAAGGACCGAACTTGATTTCACATATGAGGCGAAGGTAGGAGGATCAAAATTGATCGCATATGAGGTCAAGCCAGGTGGACCGAACTTGATCTTGCATATGAGGCATTGTCAGATGAACCAGACTTTATCCTGCATATAAGGTAGAGCCAAGTAAATCAGATGCGATCTCGCATATAAGGTAGAGCCAGACGGACTACAGTTGATCTCGCGTACTAGGCAGAGTCCAGCAGACCAGATTTGATCTTGCATACAAGGCAAAGTTAGAAGGATCAAAATTGACTCACATATGAGGCTGGAGCAAGGTAGACCAGACTTGTCTTAGGGTTGACGCCCTAAATCTCGTAGGGTCTTGGAGTTTGTAAATACGTGTATGAACAAACATTTGTGATGTAATAATATGAGATATTTTCTTCACTAATGTCTATAAAATATGAGATATTTTAGTTGCATTAACCACAAACTAATAAACTAAGATCCCTGGTTATCTTTGTACCTTAAGCATGTATATGGAGACATACACATGGATCATGCCTTAAGTGATAACCTAAATGGTCTGTAGTATATGGATAAAGTAGGGAAACCTTATTCTAGTGACACTATGGATACGGCTCGCTTTGTAGATGTTACAAGTGTTGTAAAGTGCTACAGATGATCTGATCCTGATCATTCATGTGAAGACATGCGAGCGGGGGTATCCTATACAAAAGATTTTGTTTAAGATCGGACCACGAAATGTTTGGTCTCGTTATATAAAGTTGTTCATGACAGAGACTTTCATTTCACTAGAATGACCATAGGTAACATGACCTTAATCCTGAGTGAGTTGGGAACTCCTGCCTATGAGGGCGGTCCTTTGATTTGCATGGGTGCGAGTGGCTAGATCACCGACTCAAACCTACCACTTTGGGTATTCGTTTGATTGGGGAGCTGGGAACTCAGCTACACAAGACGGAATTCACTCCTTCCTCGAAGATGGGGTAAGTAGATAGATTGCTCCCTTAAGGGCTGATTCCGGGGCTTGAACAATGTGGTGCTACACCTTCTCTGGTCCGAGAAGTATTACTCATAGTAGGACTATAATGTATTGTTCATTAGAGAATCTAGTGGTACTTAAGAAGTTAGATGTAACTATAGGGGCAAAACGGTAAATTGGTCCAGCTATACTTACGAGCGATTTGTGAAGGGTTATCGTACTATTGATTGGTTATATCCAAAGAACACAGAACATATCTGTAGTCCGAAGAGTGCAGTTGTCAGTCTTTAATGGAGTGCCTGACAGTTAACGGATGGTGGATATCATCATTAAAGAGTTTAGTCAGTTATACACGTACCGTTGGAGCTTCAAGTTATAGGTCTACTCAATGGATTCAAGTTGAGAATCAGTTTTTGGGTTAGTTTGAAATGTTCAAATTAACAAGAGGGAATTTGATTATATATGATATAATTAAATTGATTCAATTATATGTGATATCATTGATTTGATGTATTAGATACATTAATTGGAGGAATCAATATAAATATGATTTATATTTAATAAAAGAGAAAAGAATTATGGTTTAAATATTACATATGATGAAAGAACTATGGTTTAAATATTACATATGATGTTATATTAAAACTATAGGTTAAAAATATAATATGATAAATTAGTTATTATATTTATTTATAATAAGACAATTATTGATAATTCTTGGTTGGTTTTTCTTTTCTCCAATAACTGTGCAAGTGGGAAGTTTATTCAGTTTTAATAACTGAAGAATAAAAATGAAAAATGTTTTCATTTTTCATAATCACAAGATTAAGCGCATCATTTGACCAAGTGAAAAGAGAGAGCTATACGATAGCCCTTTTGAGAGAGTAAACGACGAGCGAGTTTACTAAACGGTTGCTTCTCGTTACTAGACGATCGAGTACCCAATGTCTATAAGATAGACTAACCCTTTCTCCCACTTACTCGATCATTTAACTTGATCGTATACTTCTTCCCTCCCTTTACCAAATCCATACAGAGCCCACACCTCTTGGATTCTCACACCGAGAATACCAAGGTAACCAAGTGGTAGTGTCAAGTGTTTTTGTTCGAGAGTCGAGGATTGAGTCTTACTCGATTGGGTTCAAAGATCAGACAGTTCGTGAATTCACTGGTTCTTTGTTGCGTTCGTGCTTTTGATCGAGTTTGTTGGGATGCCTGACTAGTGTAGATTGAGGGAATATATAAAGAAGAATTCTTCAAAGGTATATCACTCGATTTTTTTATTTTTAAATGAATAGCATGTTGTAATTTACTTGATAATGCATAACTGTTCTTGTATGTTTGTAAATGTTTAATTCTTTCACAATGGTTTGGAACCGAGTTGTTCTAATATTCTAAATCCATTGATGTATTTAATTGCATTTGCATTCTTGGTGCGTTAAAGCATGTTCACATTATGTTTAAGTGTTAAATGTATTTGTGGATGTGAATTAATAGAGTTTCTGTGATGATTGCCTCTAGTTATTGCTTTTTTTTTTTTACATTTCAAAGTTAATTGTAAAGGCCCCTGTGTTTTTCGGCATATTAACTTGCTATCGAGTCTGTATTCAAAGTGTTTGAGTCTGTAAGAGTCTCTCGTGATGAAGCTTCAAGGCATGGAGATGCAGTTTACTTCGAGAAAGAAGAAGACCAAAGGTTGGTCAGATTGTGTAGCCTAGGCTAAACGATCGTTTAGATTTGGCTAAATGATCGAGTGGAAAAGTTCTAACTCGATCGTGTAGCATTTACTAAACGATTATATGGCTAATGATAAACGAACGAGTAAAGTGTTTACTCGATCGATTTGCGTTGATTACTCGATCGTGTAAATGATGGGGGTAAACAATCATTGAGCATGGGATACCCGTTACATGGTAGGCGCGCACACTAAACGATCGAGTAGGCCAGCATGCTTCATCACATAGTCATTGGCTACCCGATCAATCGGTAAGTGTTACTCGACGCCTGTTCCTCGATCGTCTAGATGATCATGCTTCATCACATAGTTTTCATCTACTCGATCGTTTAGGTAGGTGTTATACTCGATGCGCTGCACGATCGAGTGGCCTTCATGCTTCATCGCATAGTCAAAGGTATTCGATTGTTGCTACACGATCGTGTTACTCGACCATCATTACTCGATGATCACAAGGAAAAGCTACACGATCAGGGAGCAAGGCTTCGCCCGGGTGATTCAAGACTCGATTCGCCTATTTGAACCGGTTTACTTGGTGGTTTATGTAATAGATAGTTTTTTATTTCCAATTTTTTAGACTAATCATCTCGGGCCATTAATTTTGGTGAATGTACATGAGATGTATGTTTAAATTATATGTCATATAGTATGCCATATAGTTTTAAATCCCATCATAGGTTATGTATTTTTCATGCATCATCTTTATATTATAAGAGTTATAACATAGTAGATTGCATGATTAAATTACTTTAAAGCATGCTCATGCATCATATAATATACGAGTTATAATATATGCATGCATTAAGCATACTCATGCATCATCTTTATATTATAAGTGTCAAAGTATAAGGGTGTATGAAAGCATGTATGCTTGGTTCATTACAATTATATAAGAGTTATATATAGTAATGAATGGACAATGCATGAAGCATGACACATAGGTTAATTTATAAAAGTTATAAATATCTAGTCTAGCTTAGCAATGTGGATGGTTTTAGTTGTTTCCTTTTATAAGAGTTATAATGGAAATTAGAACTAAAATAAATAAGAAAGATATGCATGCAAACATAGGTTTGAATCATGTTTTAAAAGAGTTTTAAAATTTGATTGAGATAGACCTAAGATCATGGTTCTAATGAGATTAGAAACCTAAGTTTAATCTCTTAATCAGTTTAATAGGATTAAATTACTAATAAAAGATTAAATATGTACCAAATCTATCTATAAGGGACCTTTTGTCTAAGGTGGGTTCTATCTAAGCTAGGATATTTAAGCTGATGGAAACAGAACACCCCTACCTGGAAACCTACTTGGAAAGGTGAATTAGATAGATTTGATACATGCATGCAAATTTGATGATAGTATGTTAAAGTGTTTAATAGGACTTGATTCGAACTTGTTTAATTATCAAAACCAATAGTTGTTTTTTAGCAAATTAAACTCACACTTAGATAAAATTAGTAGCCGGATTGTCTAAGTTAATGAATCCCTAAGTAAAACATTCAGTGGCAAGTACTTGGGGTATATGATACTTCACTTAAACCTCTACACGTTTATCTCTAATTTTCACACTTCGAGATCTATCATCAGCCTCGAGGAACCCTGGGAGTGTCCCTTAGAGGATGGTGGTTGGATAGGTCAATACAAAGGTGAATGGAGAGAATGTTCATAGTAAGTGGGAGCGGGACGTGTGACAACATATCCCATGGTCTCTCTCATTAGGTTGGACAACGTTTTGTGCATCGCCTCGAGGCACCCTGGGAGTGTCCCACTAAAGGATGGCAGTTTTGCACGACTCTTGATCTGATCTCCTATATAGGATAAGGTCGCTTTAGTCTCTTGTCCTAATCTGTTTTTTCCCTACGGTGGGAGCTTTAGGGCAGGACTTTAGGAACTAAAATGAGGGGTTACACTTACGCGGAATTGTTAAAGATTATCATATTCTTGACTAACAAATGCTGACTGTTAGAGTCAGTTACAATAGTTGTTTCTGTCTAATGGTTGAAAATGTCTCATCCTAGTGAAGGGGCACCTGATCACCACACCGTTTGTTGGGAATGTCCTGGAACTCGCAGTTCGTGTTAAACATTCTATTAATCAATAAAATATTGTTGAGTAATTTATTCGATAAAGTTGTTGATTTTGAATTCTATTATGAAAATCCAATAAACATATCCCTGGCTATAGTGTGAATACTTTAACTTTATGTGGTGACATAAACAAGATCAAGTTAATACTATATAGCCTAAATGGTCTAATAAGTATATGGAGGAAATTGGGTATTTCATCCTAGTAACACTATTGGATGCGGCCCATTTTGTAGGTAATACAAATGATGTTATCCAAAGATCATTCATGTAGAGACATGTGAGTAGGGGCATCCTATACAATAAGTTTGCATATAGACTGGACCACGAAATAGTCACGTTTCTTTATAACGACCGTTTACTGTTAAAACTGACTATTTAATTTTAAGTAACCTAAGATAACTCGATCTTAATCCTGAGCTAGCTATGAACTCCTGTTTGTTTGGGATTATCCTTTGATCTGTATGGGTGATAATAGTCTAATAGCACTGCTCAATAAGCCTTCCATTTTAAGGATAAGACCGGATGAATAGTTGGGGACATAGCCCTGCAAGATGGAATTCACTTCTACCCGATTTAGGGTTAGCAGATAGCTTGTTCTCTTAAGTATTGATTTCAGGTCTTTGCTAACTCAAACCTACCACTTTGGGGATTCGTCTGATTGGGGAGCTGAGAACTTAGCTACACAAGACGGAATTCACTCCTTCCCCGAAGTAGGGGTAAATGGATAGATTGCTCCCTTAAGGGCTAATTTTGAGGCTTGAACAATGTGGCGCCACACCTTCTCATAGCCCGAGAAGTGTTCACTCATAGTAAGACTATGAATGTATTGTTCATCTAGAGGATGCCAGTGGTAACTTAAGAAGTTAGATATGTAACTAAACAGGGCAAAACAGTAAATTGGTTTTCCACTATACTTAATGAACAGATCTGTGAAGGGTTTATCATACTGTTTATTTGGTTATATCCAATGGACACAAAAATATATCTGTAAGTGTGAAGAAGTGCAGTTTCGGCTCTTTAAATGAAATGACGGCAGTTAAAGGATGGTGGATATACGTGATTAAAAGAGTTTAGTCATTATTCACATAATCGTTGAGCTTCAAAGCTAACAGTTCCATAAGGTCCCCCACATTGGTAAGCTCATGGATTCAAAGTTGAGAATGCAATTTTTGGTTTAAGTTTCTGAAAATGTTCCAAAATAACCAGAGAGAGTTTGATTATATAGATATACACTAAATTGAATTCAAATTAATATGTGATATCATTGATTTGATGTATTACATACTATTTATGGAGGAATTAATAAATATGATTTTATATTAAATAAAGGAGAAAAGAACTATGGTTTAAATATTACATATGATGTGATATTAAAACTATATAAATATAATATGATAAATTAGTTATTATATTTATTTATAATAAAACAATTATTAGATACTTGTTGGTTGGTTTTTCTTTTCTAAATTAATCGTGCAAGTGGAAAGTGTATTTCAGTTTTAATAACTGAAGAATAAAAGTGAAAAAAGGGTTGTCATTTTTCATAATCGCAAGATTAAGCGCATCATTTGATTGAGTGAAAAGAGAGAGCTATATGATAGACCTTTTGTGAGAGTAAACGACGAGCGAGTTTACTAGACGATTGCTCCTCATTATTAGACGATCGAGTACCCAGTGTTTATACGATAAACTAACCCTTTCTCCCACTTACTCGATCGTATACTTCCTCCTTCCCTCTATCAAATCTACACAGAGTCCACACCTCCTAGATTCTCACATCGAGAATATCAAGGTAACCGAGTGGTAGTGTCAAGTGTTGTTGTTCGAGGGTCGAGGATCGAGTCTTACTCGATTGGGTTTGACGATCAAACAGTTCATGAATTCACTGTTTATTCATTATGTTCGTGCTCGTGATCGAGTTTACTGGGACGCCTGGCCAGTGTAGATCGAGGGAATACGTGAAGAAGAGTTCTTCAAAGGTATGTCACTCGATTTCTTTTTTTTTAAAAATGAAAAGCATGCTGTAATTTACTTGATAATGCATAACTGTCCTTGTATGTTTGTAAATATTTAATTCTTTCACAATGGGTTTGAAACAATCTTGCTTCCACTCAATGGTTTTCTTGAATAAGAGTTCCTTCAACTTGATCCTACATATAAGGCAGATTCAAGGAGACTAGATGTGATCTCACATATAAGGCAGAGCCAGGCAGTTACTCCACATCAACCTCAATAGGATTGAGAAGTTGGTGAAATGTGGATTTTTAAAGAGTTTAGAAGAAAACTCCTTGCCGGTATGTGAATCATCCCTTGAAGGCAAGATGACCAAATGACCTTTTACTGGAAAAGGTTATAGAGCCAAGGAAACCTTAGAGCTTATACATTAAGACCTTTGTGGTCCGATGAATATTAAAGCTCAAGGTGGGTATGAATATTTCATCTTTTTCATAGATGATTATTCAAGATACGGGTATCTATACCTAATGCAACATAATTCTTACGCTCTTGACAAGTTCAAGAAGTATGAGGCTGAAGTTGAAAACTTGTTAGGTAAGAAGATAAAAACACTACGATCTAATCATGATAGAGAGTATAATGGGCCTCAAATTCCAGAACTATATGATAGAACATGAAATCACGTCCCAACACTCGGCCCCAGGTACACAGCAGCAGAATGGTGTATCATAAAGGAGAAACAAAACCTTGTTGGACATGGTTTGATAAATGATGACTCGTTTTAGGGATTTGCAGTAGAGATTCCATGTTACATTTTGAACAACGTTCCCTCAAAAAGTGTTTCTGAAATGCCTTCTGAGCTGTGAAGAGGCTGTAAAGATAGTTTACGCACCTTCAGGATTTTAGGATGTCCAGCCCACATGCTTATGGCTAACCCTAAAAAGTAAGAACCGCGTTCGAAAGTTTGCCTCTTTGTAGGCTACCCCAAGGAAAGGAGGGGTGGATACTTCTATGATCCAAGTGAGAATAAGGTGTTTTTGTCGACAAATGCTATCTTCTTGGAAGAAGACCACATCAAGGATCATAAACTACGAAGCAAGCTTGTTTTACATGAGATTTCTAGCGAGACTACTGAGAGTTCAACAAGACTTGTTGAACAGACTGGTAGATCAACAAGAGTTGTTGATGTGGGTTCATCTAGTCAAGAGTTCATATTGCCTTGATGTAGTGAGAGGATTGCGAACCCACTAGAATGCTACATGGGTTTGATTGAAGCCCACAACATCAAGTTTGATGATGGAGTTGAGGATCCATTGTCTTATAAGCAAGCAATGGAGAATGTTGACAAAGATGAGTGGATTCAAGTCATGAATCAGGAAATTGAGTCTATGTACTTTATTCTATCTAGAAACTTGTGGATCAGCCTGATAGGGTAAAACCTATAGGGTGTAAGTGGATCTAGAAGAGAAAACGAGGTGTAGATGGAAAGGTGCAGACCTTTAAGACTGGACTCGTGGCAAAAGGTTGTACCCAAGTTGAGGGAGTGGACTATGAGGAAAATTTCTCACCTATTGTCATGTTGAAATCTATCAGGATACTCTTGTCCACAACCATATTTTATGATTATGAGATATGGAAAATGGACGTCAAGATTGCCTTTCTAAATGGTAATCTTGAGGAGACCATCTACATGGCTCAACTAGAGGGGTTCATTTTGTTCCAGATCAATAGCAAAGAGTTTGCAAGCTTGATATGTCCATTTATAGGCTGAAACAGGCGTCTAGATCGTGGAACATTAGATTTGATAGCGCGACCAAATCGTTTGGTTTTGATCAAAATGATGAGCCTTGTGTTTACAAGAAAATCATCAACATCTCAGTAGCTTTCCTAGTGTTGTATGTGGATGATATCCTACTCATTGGGAATGATGTAGGTTTTCTGACTGACATTAAAATGTGGCTAGCTGGCCACTTCCAAATGAAAAATTTAGGAGAGGTGCAGTATGTTGTAAGAATCCACATCGTTCGAGATCGTATGAACAAGAGGTTGGCCTTGTCTCAGGCATCGTACATTGACAAGATGTTGATCAGGTACTCAATGTAGAATTCCAAGAGGGGTTTATTACCCTTCAAGCATGGAATTTTTTTGTCCAAGGAACAATGTTCTAAGACACCTCAAGAAGTTGAGGAAATGAGATGGATTCCATATTCTTCGGCTGTTGGAAGTCTTATGTATGCAATGTTATGTATTAGACCTGACATTTACTATGCAGTAAGGATTTTCAGTCGTTATCAATCCAATCCAGGATTAGATCACTGGATAGCAGTCAAAACGATTCTCAAGTATCTTCGGAGAAGGAGAGACTATATGCTTGTGTATAGAGATAAGGATTTGATCCTTATAGGATACACAAACTCTGACTTTCAGACTGATAGAGATTCTCGAAAATCGACATCGGGGTCAGTGTTCACTCTGAATAAAACTGCCAGCGTTCACTATCCGTTCACGTGCTTATTTTTTGATTCAAAACAAAGACCTTGGGGCGTCTTTGGCTTTACAAGAGAAAGCCCGCCGGAGCTAGGGCTCAAGTATACTTTCTTAGTAAGTCATCAGACAGAAAAGGTTAGGGTAGCTGGGGAATTAGTTGAAGTGCAAGCATCTCTTGTAAAAGGAGAATCTCTTATTGTCCATTGAGAATTGAAGAGGGGAGAACGAGCAGACATCAGAAGGGTTGTAGTTTAGCAAAGCATCAAGTAGGGATGGATCACAGACTTCAATATGGAAGCCAAATACGTAGTCGCTTGTGAAGCTGTTAAAGAGGTTTTTTGGCTTAGGAAGTTCCTTACAGATTTGGAAATTGTTTCAAATATGTCTTTGTCGATCACACTCTAGTGTGATAACAATGAGGTTGTGACAAATTCTAAGAAACCTCGGAGTCATCATAGAGGCAAGCATATTGAACAGAAGTATCATTTGATTAGGGAGATTGTGTATCACGGTGATGTTATAGTCACTAAGATCATGTCGGAGCACAATGTTGTTGATCCGTTTACCAAGGTTCTCACGGCTAAAGTGTTCGAGGGTCATTTGGAGAGTCTGGGTCTATAGAACATGCGACACCTTGTCTAGGAAAAGTGAGAGATGATACTGGGTATAGAGTATGCCCTAATTTATTGTATATTGTACTGTGTTATGTATTGTACATTAGTCTCCCGAGGCATTAGGACAAGTGGAAGATTGTTGGGATTGGTGTTCTGATTCTCCCGGTGGTCTCGTAGTTTGTAAACTTTTTGTCCACATTGTTATTCATAAAATAAGTGTTATTTTATTAGCATTTACTTATATCCAATAAACTAAGATCCGTGGTTATTTCATGTAACTTAAGCATGTATGTGAGATATACAAGTGGATCATACTTTAACCTAATGGTTTGTAGTATAAGGATAAAAGAGGGATACCTTATCTTGGTGACACTACAGATACGACCCACTTGATATTTACAAGTGTTGTAAAGTGCTACAGATGATTTGATCTTGACCATTCATGTGGAAACATGTGAGCCGAGGTGTCCTATACAAAGAGTTTGTATAAGACCGGACTATGAGATGATTAGTCTCTTTATATAATGTCGTTGATAATTGAGACTTATATTTCACTAAAATGACTATAGGTGACATGACCTTAATCCTGAGTGTTTCTCCTACCTATAAGGGCGGTTATTTGATTAGTATGGGTGAGAATGGCCAGGTTGCCAACTCAACAAGCCTACCTTTTTGGGGATTCATCTGATTGGGGAGCTGGGAACTCAATTACACAAGATGGAATTCACTCCTTCTCTGAAGCAGGGGTAAGTAGATAAATTGCTCTTTTAAGGGCTGATTCTGGGTTTTTAACATAGTGGCCACACCCTCTCTTTGGAAGAGAGGACTCAACCATAGTAGGACCATGACTTATTATTCATTAGAGGAATCAATGGTACTTAAGGAGTTAGATGTAATTACAGGGGCAAAACGGTAAATTGGCCCAACTATACTTACAGGCGATTTGTGAAGGGTTATCACACTGTTGATTGGTCATATGGACACAGAAATATATCTGTAGTGAAAAGAGTGCAGCTGTCGGTCTTTAGTAGAGTGTCTGATAGTTAACAGATTGTGGATCTCGTGACTAAAGAGTTTAGTCAGTTATTCACATACCATTGAAGTTTCAAGCTACAGGTCCGTGAGGTCCCTTTGGTAGCTCAATGGGTTCAAGTTGAGAATCAGATTTTGGGTTAGCTTGAAGTGTTCAAATTAACAAGAGGAAATTCAATTATATGTGATATAATTTGCATGATGTATTAGATACATTAAATGGAGGAATTAATATAAATAGGATTTATATTAAGTACCATAAAATAGAAAAATAACTATGGCTTATATGTTTTATATGATGAAATGTTAAAACTATAGGTTATAAATATAATATGATAAGTTAGTTATCATATTTATTTATGATATATTAATTATATGATAATTAATTCTTTTTCTCTAATAACTAATTTGAGTGGGAGGTTATTGGAAGTTTTATGGAAACTGTGAGATAAAAGAATTTTTTTTTCCAAATTTAGAAGTTGCTTCATTCGTAAAAATACTCACGGAATAGGCTATCAAGTAAAAAGAGTTTTTACTAAGCGAAAGACGTTGAGAGTATAAACAATCGCTTAGATTTGACTATACGATAGTTACTCGTTGATCGTTGCTACACGATCGAGTAGCAGATTCTATGGGAGGCTTCCATTATCTAAATGATCAAGTACATCGTCTATGCGATAAACAGTGTTCTTATCTCTCACTTACTCAATCGTCTACTCGATCGCTTACCTCCAGTCTTCCTCAAGCCAAGATCATACAGAGCCCATAACTCCTGGATTCTCACACCGCGAATACCAAGGTAACACTTGTGGTGGTGTTCCTACTCAGTTCGTGATCGAGTTGGACTCGATTGGGTTCGATGAGCATTAAGTTGTTCGTGCTGTTGGTGTTCCGTTCGTTGCGTTCGAGTGCATTGTTGGACACACTAGACATCGGTCGAGGGATACGTGAAGAATGGTTCTTCAAAGGTACGCATGCTCTATCCCTTAAATCTCTTATAGCATGCTGTAATTTCTATTGATGCATAATCTGTATGTTTCTGGTTTGACTGTAATTGCTGGTGTCCATTCTGTATGGAATTTTGAACGATCCACTTCCGCTGCTCATGGAGATCTCTGTTTGTGATTTCCTTCATGTAGTTCATAATATTTTTATTTTTGAGCCCGTATACCTTTTAAGCTCATGCAGGTCGGAACCAACATGCAGTTTGGGCTATTTCGATGAAGAGCTTCTACATTTAAACTTCAAAAGCTCTTATTTCATCATAATTTTGATCATCCTCTTCACTTGTAGGATTCGCCAGTATGATAAGTTTCGGTTTCACTATCAAGGAACTTTATGTATTTATGTCAACGGACAATTTCCTCTTCATGCATGAGGGACACAACTGTGAATCTTCTTATCATTGTTTCTTCGTGAAATGATTTTGCCTTCAATATTTTCATCCTTCTTTTATGTTGATCGCTTATTATATTGAAATGATCAAAAGTAGATGTTGAAGATTAATCTTTCTTTGATGTGGAGATACTTAGCCTTTGGAAAGCTGAAGTTCGAGTGGAAGTAGATGTTGAACATTGGCTTTCTTCTTCTATCGTGGCCATACTTAATCTTTGGAAGACTGGAGATTGAATAGTTAAAGGCTTGATACGATTGAAGACAGAAGCTTTTTACTTGATTTCTTTTGAATTATCGACTTCTTCAACAGTTATATGATTGTCGTTGACTTCCGCTATGCTGACATCATGGCATGTAATAACTTCTAATACTTCCTCTAGATGATTCTCGAGGAAGTTTCTTGGGAAGAATTCTGTCAAAGTCACCGGCCATTGAAGTTGAGGGAAGTCTTCATCTTCTTCCTTACCAGGCTTAGGTTTCCATGCCCTCTTTTTGTCTTTCTTTTTATGAGTCTTTTTCCCTCTTTTATAGTTTTGATAGAAGCGCAACTCTTTTTGGGTGGAATTTAACTGTCTTATTTTTCGACGAGTCACAACTATCCACCCTTCGTCCACCTCTTCGATTGATTCTTTCTTCTTTTGGGAGTCTTTCATCACGATCTTCTATTAGAACCGAAAAGCTATTCGCTTAAAGGCCCCAAGCTAGATCAAGCTTTCCCTTTGATCATAAGACGCAGACAGTGTTGGAACACTTGAAGTCATTTCTACTACAGCATGGTTTGTTTGAATTATTTTATTAAGATCCAACTCAATCTTATTTTCACAAAAAAACTTCAAAATTAGCTCATTTAGCACGATGCAGTTTTCCACTGAGTGGCTAATGACCCTATGGTACTTTTAGTAGTTAGGATTGTCTACTTTTCCTAACTACTCCGGCTGTTTGCATTCTAGCAGTTGAATGAGTTACTTCTCTAATATTTGCTCCAGCATATCTGCAACATCAAAGTCAGGGAATGGATAAAAGTTTTTCCTACCTTTCTCTAAGAGTTGGGCGACATTTCTCGCCCTCATTGTGTTTTCTTTCAAATTTGGTTTGTTTTCCATTAGAGGAAAATTTCATTAAGGTTGTATGAATGACCATAGATTCTCTTATGGTACTTTTCACGATCTTTTCAGTGCCCTTGGTTTCATTCTAGTCTTTTCTCCCTTCAGGGACTAGGAAATCTTTAGTTCCCCCTATTGACAATGCTCAGCTTTCTGTCATAAGCGCGTGTCGCCTACTCCTCAATTGTACGAGGTTTTCTCCTTTGTAGGATATAGAGAAGCTCTCAGTGCATGTCTTGGGTGCACGTCTCCACTGTGGATAATTCAGTGAGTCTATCTTTGCAATCCAAACTCAGAACTCTCCATCGGTTGATGTACTCGATGATCGACTCTTCCTTCTGCTGCTTGGTGTTTGTCAGCTCCATCATGCTAATGATACACCTAGTGTTATAAAAGCGGTTAAGGAACTCTCTTTCCAACTGTTCCCAACTGTCGATTACTTCTGGCTATAGATCAATATACCAATAGAAAACATTTCCTTTCAAAGTACGAACAACTACTTGACTAGTAGGTCTCCTCTGGTTCCTGTATTTTTGCAGTTTCAATGAAGTGACCAACATGTTCTTTTGGATTCCTCTTTCCATTGAACTGCTGGAACTTTGGAGATTGGTACCCAGCTAACATTCTCAAATTGTCGATCCTCTTGGTGTATGACTTGAAGTATATAAAATAAGTTTGCGATAGTCCTCCATTTTCAGCCCTTATGGAGTTTATGATCATATCCTGCAGTTGTTGAACTGACAGGAAGGTAACCAAGGTAGATTGTTGTGATCGACATTCCTATAGGACAACCTTTCTTTTGTCATTGGCTTTGACAGCTAGAGTTTGACTCGTCTCAGCAGTTTAACTCTTAAGGCAACGATTTCATGGTCTTGGTCCTCAACAACTTTCGTTAAGAGATTTATCTTCATCTCCATCTCTATCATGGCCAACTCAGTTGTCACATCAGCCATCATGACAGACACTACATCAAAGTGTGATTCTTTCTCTGATCAGTCAGAAGCAGAAGCAGAATTATCAAACAAGAGATTTTCTTTGATGATGATTCTACCTTAGGAAATTCTATCAGTTGTTCCCAGATTTTCTCCGCAATGTTAAAGTCTTGTTCTTGCTCATGCAGGATCCTCTTTGTGTGACTCTGGGTGACAGGTCTCGTGTAGATGTCGCTTGTAGCAGTGCTTTGGATGCAACTTTCTTTGGTGTCATTTGTTGATTTGGATGACGAGAGAGATAAGAGATAGAGATGTCTCACTATACGTGCCAATTTGTTCACACGAGGTTTTTGGAGAAATTTATTTCGTGGAGCTGAACATGTGTTGATGTAGATTTGATGTGTTGTGGTTTGATCTCTAGTACTTGATCCTCTGATTCTCTCTCGGTGGAATGCATACGCTTGATTTAAGGAAGCGGAGTGTGTGGTGTTTTTTATGTTTGAAGTCCTAGAAGAATCTTTATATCTTTAGAGCTTGAACTTGAAGGGATGGTTCAATCTTCAAGAGTCAAGGAGTCTTTTGACTGTAAAGAATTCTCTCTAAGCTCTCTAGAGTATAGAATTGCTTACCCAACAAATGAAGATAACTCCTTTATTTATAGAGTTCTTAGGTGGGCTTTGTGGGTTTTGGCTTGGTTGGTCCATGGACCTAGCCCTTAAGTCCAACTAATTGAATTTGAGCTTAATTTAGCATTTAGGCCAAATTAAGCCTATTTTTGGGTTCAAATGAACTTTAGCCCAAATTATAATATCAAATCGAACTAAATTAATTTTATTTAATCCAACGGTCATGATAAAAACATGTGACGTCATCAAAATTTGTTAGTTTATGTTTTCAATTTCGATTTGGGACACATATCAACTTTTAATTAGTCCCAAATTCAATCATTTAAAATTTCATCATTAATTTGAGAAATGACGTGAAAATTTGTGATTTGTCCAAAATTTCTCATTCAACAGCATAGTTTTCCTCCCAAAATGTTGAAGATCCGATCCCCACCCTTGCCATTGTTGAAACATATATATACACACATACTGTCAATGAAGAATTATTTGAGCTTATATTATATCTAGCAAAGACCATCAATGAAAGATTTGCTCATTGAAGGATTTTCTTTTTCTTGGTGATAAAAATTTGATTATTATATTTTTTGAAGTAGAAAATCAAAAGAAAATACCTAAATGCAAGAACGAGGACAAGTGATAACCTAATTCTATTTTTTTAGACTATAAAAGGTTTGAAAGAAAAGTTTAATAAATTTACTGTAGATAACCTTTTATGTCATACAATAATTTGAAGCTATGATCAATGATTGATATACCAATAAGTCAATCAAATTATAATTAATTAATTAATGTCGGTGAAATTACAATTATTCAACTATTTTGTAATACTGCGTTGAATTTTTCTTTTAATTTTATATTTTAATATGATAATTTATTTCAAACCATTCAAAAGTTTTAAGTCTACATGTATAGAAAAAATGAACAAATACAAATGACTGATTCTATGAATTCAAATCTTATAGCAAATTTAGAACACACCTTCAAGTTGTAGCTACATTACAAAACATGAATCCTATCCATTTCACTTTCAGCTTTTTTTTTTTTCAAAGCCCTTTTACTTTTGATTTTTGGACTTTCTTTTCCATATCCACTTGCTAGGGTGTGAGCCAAATTTAGAAATTAGGTGGGATCTTTTTGTGCAATTTCAAATATTATACAATATTGTACTTGACTAATTGCTAGCCACACGAAAATAAAATAAAATAATTGCTAGGCACACAAAATATTTATTTTTATTATTAATTTTAAACAACATAAAAAGCTATTCGAAATTTTTCAGCCAATAATTATTCCAAAGGATGGAAAAGATCAAAGGATGCATAATAATGATGTAGAAACAATTAGTAATGACGTTTGAACGAGGGTAATGCCTTTTCTTTTCGATGAATTATAAAATTTAATCCAAGAATTTCTTATTCTTATTATTATTATTATTATGAAGCTTGAATTTTATGAATTTTAGGCATTCTGATCAAATGATGCAAATTTTTGTGTATTGTTTTATGCATTATTTTTTGAATTTTTGAATTTGATAAATTATATCTATTGTATATTCTCAAAAAAATTTAATTAAAAAATCAGTTAATAAAATATTGAAATTAGTGACTAAAATCAAGTTTTACTTTTTCTTTTTACAAGTTCATGTTTCTTTGGTAAAATAATGAAGACTTTTTTAGAAGTTTATTTATTATTCAAATAGTTTCTTCAAGAACAACTTATGACAGTTGGATCTTTTTTGTATTGTCCAAAGTATGGTCCTTAGATCTTTTATATTGATCAAAGACAATTTAAAGCTACTGGATCCTTCAAATTGATGAAGGAAAATTTTGAGCCCTTCGATTTACTAAATGGCTAAGTTTCTTTTTCTTAAAAAAAAATATTCACAAGGCAAGAAGGATCAGTAGATGCACGAGGACATCTCAACTAAGTTAGCATTAGAGATGTCTAAAAAATTCGTGGGGCCCGGCCCACAGGGACCAATAGAGGTGGGGAATCCCTGAATATACGGGGAACGGGGGAGGGAGTGTGAAATTTTTTCCCCATTTACAATTTAAGGTCGGGGACGGGGATTATATTCCCTGTCCCCAATCCTGACCCCAACCCCGTCACATGTCCCCTTCCCGCCCCGCCCCGACTTTTGTATATAAACTATAAAGCTGCTAAGAAAGTTGTATGGTTCAAGAAGTTCTTGACTGATCTGAAACTGGTTCCAGATATGTCAAAGCCCATCACTCTTTATTATGATAATAGTGGTGTTGTAGCTAATTCCCAAGAGCCTACGAATCATAAGCGCAAAAAGCACATAGAACAAAAGTATCATCTCATCTGAGAGATTGTACATCGAGGGGACGTGATCATCACGTAAATAGCTTCAGAGCACAACGTTGGTGATCCATTTACAATGGCTCTCATGGCTAAGACATTTAAGGGTCACCTGAAGAGTATAGGTCTACAGGATAGGACACGTTTAGTCCAGGGCAAGTGGGAGATTTTGTACTGTACACATATTTTGCCCCAGTTTATTATTTTGTGTGTACTTTTATATTAGTATGACTTTTATATTGTACACCCAGTAACTTTAGAACAAGTGGGAGATTGTTGGGGTTGATGCCCTAAATCTCGTAGGTTCTATAGTTTGTAATTGTAATGTACAAACAATTTTATTTATTTAATAAAATATGAGATATTTAATTCAACATTTAGTAGCATTAACCTACAAAACCAATAAACTAACATCCAAGATTATCTTCTGTAGCTTAAAATGTATGTAGAGACATATAGGTGGAACATGTTTAAGTGATAACCTAAATGGTCTGTATTAGATGGATAAGGTTGGATACCTTATATTGGTGACACTACGAATATGACCTACTTTGTAAATGTTACAATTGTTGTAAAGTGCTAGAGCTGACCTGATCCTGATCATTCATGTAGAGACATGTGAGCGAGGTTATTTAATACAAAGGGGTTTGTATAATACCGGACTAGAAAATGAATAGTCTTATTATATAACATCGTTAATAAATAGAGACTTCCATTTCATCAGGGTGACCATAGGTGACATGATTTGAATCCTAAGTAAGTTGTGAACTCCTGTCTATGAAGGCGGTCCTTTGATTTGTATGGGTGAGAGTGGCCAAATCGCCGACTCAATAAACTTGCCATTTTGGAGATTCGTCGGATTAAGGAACTGGGAACACATCTACACAAGACGGAATTCACTCCTTCTATAATGTTGGGATAAGTAGATAAATTGCTCCCTTAGAGGCTGATTCTTGGGCTTGAACAATATGGCGTCACACCCTCTTTTGGCCCGAGATGGGTTTGGTCATAGTTAAACTATGACTTATTGTTCATTATAGGCATCATTGGTACTTAAGGAGTTAGATGTAACTACAAAGACAAAATGGTAATTTTGGCCCAACTGTACTTACGAGAAATTTATGAAGGGTCATCACACTGTTGACTAATTATATCCAATGGACACAGAAATATATCTGTAGTGCGAAGAGTGCAGCTATTGGTCTTTAGTGGAGAGACTACAATTAATAGATGTTGAATAATTTAATTAAAGAGTTTAATTAATTATTCAAGTACCATTGGAGCTTCAATCTACAGGTCCATAAGGTCCCATTTGTAGCTCAACAGGGATTATTAATAATTAATTTTGGATTAATTTGAATTGTTCAAATTAATTGAGAGAATTAATTATATGTGATATAATTAAATTAAATTAAGTATATGTGATATATTTAATATACTGTATTTGATACATTATAATATAAAGCTTATTTTAAAGGGAATTAAGTATTTGAATATGATTCAAATACTAATTATATGGATGAGATTCATATAAATAAATTTAGTATAAATATGATTTATATTAAATGTCATGCATTATTCAGAGAGAAACAAACTATAGTTTATATTGTATTTGATACAATATAAAAACTATAAGTTGTGTTATATTTGATATAATATATAGTTTAATATATATTATATGATTTATATTAAATGTCAGATATTATTGAGAGAGAAAACAAACTATAGTTTATATTATATTTGATACAATATAAAAACTAGAGTTTATGTGTTATATTGATATAACATATAGTTTAATATATATTATATGGTAAGGTAGTTATATATAAATATATATATTAAACAATCTATTTAAATAATTAATTAAATTATTTTTATTTTTATATTAATTTTTTAAAAATTGATATGGGAGGGAGTTCTTTTCTCTCTCAGTAAAACATGGGTGTGGGAGTTTTTTAACACATCTTCATCTTCTTCATGGGAGGTTACAGAGAAGTGTATCAGTATGTTATGTGTTTTTCTTTTTTTTATCTGCCAAAAATTCTCCCAAGAAACCTCATTGCTTCTCAAATCTTTCTCTCCCTCTTTCCAAAACGTAGAGCTCACAACTCTTGAGAATTCTCTTTCCCTATAGAGAATACAAAGGAAATGTTTGCAGTGGTGTCTGTTGGGTTGTGTGTCCTAAGACTCGCAGTTTGTAAAGTTAAACACATTCTATTATTAATAAAGATGTTATTCAACATTTTTTCAATAAAGTTGTTATTTAATCAATAAATTGTATTCGTAAAGTCTAATCCAATAAAGTAAGATCCATGGCTATTACATGAATACTTGAACTTTATGTAGAGACATAAAAATGGATTAAGTTCGAGTAAATAGCCAAAACGGTCTATAGTATATGAATAAGGTTGGGTGCCTTACTCTGGTAGCACTATTGGATGCAGCCTACTCTGTAGTTGTTACAAGTTGATGTAAAGGTACTACAAACGAAGTGATCCTGATTCGTTCATATATTGAAATGAGGAGTTGGGACGTCCTATGCAATGAGTTTGCATAAGATCGGACCAAGAAATAAGTCGCTCTTACTTTATAATGATGTTTACTGTTTAAGACTGACTATTCCACTTAGATGACCTAGGTAACTCGATCTTAATCCTGAGCTAACTATGAACTCCTATTTATTCGAGATTATCCTTAGATTTACATAGGTGAGGGTTCGCTCAATAGCGTCGGCTCAATAAGCCTCCCATTTCAGGGGTAAGACCAGGTAGATAGCTGGGAACATAGGATGCAAGACGAAATTCATGCCTACCCGATTTAGGGATAGGAGAAAGGTTGTTCTCTTAAGTACTGAATCCAGGTATTGAACAAGGGACCCCACCCTCTCATTGGCCCGAGAGGGATCCGGTTTAGTAATTAGATCATAAACCAATTGTTCATTAGAGGATCAATAGGAAATTAAGGAGAAAAACATAATATCGAGGGTAAAACTACATATTCACTCAGTCGTTATTACGAACAACCTGTGTAGGGTCGACTTACTAACTATGGTTAAATCATATGGATACAAATATATCAACAGTGAGAAGAGTGCAACTATCGAGTATAGTGGTGCGACTTGATAGTTAACGAATACTGATTAATTTGGTCTAAAGAGTTTTAGCCAATTAATCTTAAATCGTTGGAGCACATGATCTGTAGGTCCAGTTGGCCTAAAAGATGTGGGGTAAGATTTGATCTACCTCTAAATTTAAAACTAATATCCCCCGTGCTCCTTTTTCTAGTAGGTTGAGTGTTGCTCAGGAAGGATCACTTAAAGAGAAAGTGAAATCTGAGAGAAGAGCCCTACTACAAAAGGCAAGAAGATTTGGGTTGAAGCTCCATTGAGGAAAAGAAAGAAAATGAGGTCGAATAGGAGGTAATTATCCCAGGTAATCTACTTGTTAAGCAGGAGCACCCAAGTACGTTTTCTGTGCCCTGTGAAATAGTAACTAGAAAATTGGAGCATGCCATGTTAAATCTACGGTCAGCTATAAATGTTATGTCTACTTCTATTTATTCTGAGTTTCAGTCTCATATTCTGCACCCTGCTAATATTTTGGTGGAGTTAGCTAACCATTATTTAATTTAGGCAGTAGAATTGGTTAAAGATATGCTAGTTAAAATCAATGGTCTAACTTTTCCTTCTGATTTTTATGTAATTAATATGAATGTAACTCTCCTTCTTTTGAATTATCTATACTATTAGGTCGTCCCTTCTTAAAATCTGCTAGGGCTATAATTGATGTACATAAAGGGTCCTTAGCTCTTAGACACAAAGAAAAGTTTGAAAAAAAAAATTGTTTATGATATTCCCACTATAGCTCGTCCTGCATTTTCAGTTCTATTCTTTTTCAAGATAGTGGCCAACCTTCTAAGTTGAAGGTGGGAGATACTGACACGACCATTAATAGGGAATATGGATGAGAAAGTCGAGTCGGATCGAGCATAACGACCTTAAAAAATTGTGCTACCTGGAGGCAGCTAGGATTTTGTAGGATCTAAAGGCAACACTAGAGGAGGAGTGAATAGGGTTGACTACCAATTTTTTTTTTCAAATAATTTTATCTTCAAACAATGCTCAATAGAGTTAACCCACTAATTTGATTAAAGAAAATTTATGCAAGACAAAACTTAAATCATGCAAGCTATGATAACTTCAACTTTAAAGACAATTTAATCAAGGATAAATTTAAATAACACACTAAAAATTAAATCATGCAATTTGGAAAGATTAAAAAAAAAAAAACTAAGACAAGAAGTAAAAATTTGAAAACAAGAAATAAAAGAGAGAGAGAAAGAGAAAACACCGAGAATTATAGTGGTTCGGCAAATTGCCTATTCTAATCTCCAAGACTCCTTCTTGGGTATTTTACTAAGTGATACTCTTGCAGGTGAGGACCAAACCGACACACGACCCTCTTTTTTCTAGGCTAAAGAGAAACTCAAGATCCTTTTTATTGGTTCAGGATCAAATCAATTTCTTTTTCTCACAACCCAAGGTGTACCCACACGTTAATACAATTCCCAAAAAATAAAAGAAAACCTCACAATATTACCTCTTGAAGGCAAAATACACAAGTTGAGCACTCAAAAAAAAAACTCACAAAAATAACTCTAGGCCAATTTAGGAGCAAGGAGGACAAGAATTTGAGAGTAGAGAGAATTGAGAGCTTAAGACTTGATAGCTTTTGGTGTGTCACTGAAGAGTAAAATCAAGTCGAATTTATAGGCGAGAGGGATAAATTTTGGCCATTGGATATGATTGTAAATGAAGGGTGGAGATTGAATAAAAATAAAAAAGGAAAGGATTTGAAATGGAATTTTGAAATATTGGAATTATTGAGATTTGGAGAATAAAAAGGATTTGAAGATGAAAATTTAGGAAGGAAATCAAATTTGAAAAGGCTGAAGTTTGGTGAGAATTTGGAGAAAATTGGATCAGGAAATTAAAGGAAAATAAGAAAATAAAAATGAAAATAAAAAATAGCCGAATGATATGAGCACCACGCGCACAGGGGAGGAGATTGAGCGTCACGCGCCACATTCTATGAAGAAACCGCAGGCACATGCGGTGCACGCGTGCGTCCGCGCGTGAAGCTAGGTGACCGCCACTTGTCATTATCTTATTCGTCCACGATCGCCACGTCACAGCCACATCATATGCCACGTCATCACCACGTCAGCAAAAATTGACGGTTGGAGTGTCACGTCAGCTGTCCCGTCATCAATATTGATCGTTTGTGTGCCACGTCAGCAAGGTGCCATGTGTCATTGCCACATTGAATTTCCTCTCCAATCTTCTTTTGCTTATAACTTTCTCGTTTGAACTCCGATTTGAGCGATTCAAATTGTGTTGGAATCGTCTTTCCGAGCTCTATAAGATAATGACTCTAAAACACTGAAAATTTTAGTACAAAAAATCTGAGTTTGTTATTATCAAAATACTTGGTTTGATTGAAGCCCTAAAGCTAACAGATTTATCCTTTTTATTACTTTCTTAGTATAGGTTTCTTTTTTGTTATTTTTTTTATTTGAGCTTAATTCTTTCTATATTTCTAGATATTTAGGCTTTGTAGTTCAAAAAGGAGATGAAGAGAATTTTATCTCATGAGCTAGATATCACCACCATCTTCTGTGGCGAATTTAGGGAAATTTTCTATTTTCCTTGCATCTGTCCTCATTCTTTATTTATTTATTACAATGGAGACAATGTTAGATTTTAAGTTGGGGGTGGGGGATGTCTGTGTTCTGGCTGGAACTCTTGAGCATATGAGTTCGGGTTATTTTGTTTATGTGCTTTATATGCATGTTTGCTCATATTTATGTGGTTTATTATGATCAGAAGTTGATGACACACTCCCTTGTGATTTTTCATGTGTAAGATGATGTTTCAGATGATTAATCATGGTTTTTAGCCCTTTTTAAAAATATTTCCTGCTTTCATGCATGTTTAAGTTCTCTTTCTATCTATATTAGACCTTGCATTCTTAGAATTGTATTACTTGGCTTGTATTTTTGTTGCCATTCCGAAAAGTGCCACTAATTAGATAGTGTCTTGTATGTTGTAATGTAATACTGAGGGAGAAAAATGATTTATATGCCTGCTTTAAAATCTGCAGATGAAATGTTTCACTGAAAAGATGATATCATGAAAAAGAAAATTTAAACTTGTAATGTTATGCATGATTGGGGGTAGAAAGAGCTACCTTTTCTATGATTAGTTAGTGCACTCGCGAGAAAAGAGTGAGTATACTTTTCTGCAATGATGTGTTAAAGCTAATACCCCTAGGTAAAATAAATGCAAGTTTAGCGCCCTAGAGTATAGTTTCAGGCACCTCAGTTGACATATTACTGCTTAGAGTTTTTGGCGCTTGACAGTTAGTGCATGAGCCAATGTAAGGGAAAATAAATTGAGAACTATGTAAAACCATTCTGGATTGCTAGGACTTAATTAAAAGGGCTTTGAACCCACTCTTTCATGAATAACTTTAGAATCAATTTTAAATCGTGCTTCAATGAATGATTATAAATTAATTTCATTGTTGAGTACAAGTTAAGTTCTAGGAGACTATTGAGACTTGAGTAACGAACCACGCATGTGAGGAGCATATTATTGTGTGATTGTGTGTTCTATCTACCTTGCTCGAAGACGATCAAGAATTAAGTTGGGAGTGATGATAGCACTTAAAATGTGTTATTATATTCCGCTTAACTCGAGATTGTTCCTGTATTTTATATGTTTATTTGATGAATTTATAGGTTTCGAGCACTTAAGAGGTAGAACGGAAAATTAGTGACGAAATGGAGCTAAAACAAGTCAAAACAAAGCTTAATTACATCAACTGGGAAAGAAAAGGTCAAATGATTGAAATGCCCCTAGAAGCAAAGTGCACAGTGCAGCGACATTAACGTCCGGTGCTTTTTCCAGAAGCACCAAATTTTTTGCAACGCCTCGAGGTCTAGGCATGTCAATTTTCACCAACGTCGTGGTGTTGCACCCTAGCGCTATGGCGTTACCACAATATTAATAAGAAATCTGCCATCTAGGGTTGGGGGATCTTGAATTTTAGTCGAAATCCACACAATTTCTCTCTATTTTCTCCATCTTTTTGTTTATTCATGTACCTAAACAATTCCTGGATGTCCATCATGACGATTATGGGCTAAGGTAACTTGTTCTAGCTTGGGTTTTAGGATTTTACTCTAGTTTCATGAACTTGTAAGCTTTCCAACCAAACATTGATGTATTTTCTTGATTCAATTATGTTATTCTTAGATTATGAATATATTATCAGACGCTTGTGGATTTTATGATTGATGCTTTTGATTAACATTTGATATGTGACATATAATCTTATGTTCATCACTAAGAAGCAATAGGTTAGGTTAGCATGCGAATCATATTGTTCTAACCAATCTAGAATTAAATCCAATGAGTATTTATGAAGGAAATCGAACATGAAATTTCCACGAGCAACAAAATAGATCATTCCAAATTACAATCATGTATGAACATTACAATTATAGTCATAAACAAAACAAACATTTATGTAATTGCTACAGAAATTACAGAATGATACAATAAGAAATCAAGGAGAAAAGCTACGAACGTTTGTCGACTCGTCTCCATGCTCCTTGCTCACGAATGCTCAAACACAGAAACCTCGAACGCTCGAATAACATGACCGCAACACTGCACGAACACTTTGCGCTCATCCTCAGCGATCGCCTCGATCAAAGTCTTCCTAGCAAAACCAACGACCTCCACAGAACTCGATGATGTTGAGTTGAGTATGACACCACCAAGAAGTGTACCTTGGTATTCTCGGTGTGAGAATCCAGAGGGTGGGCTCTGTTTGGACTTGGTATGAGGCAAGAGAAGGAGGAATGAACAATCGTGTACACGATTAGGTAACTGGGAGAAGACAGAAACCTATCGTATAGGTCTATACCCAATCGTTTAGCAAAAGCTAAGCGATCGTCTAGCAAAAGCTAAGCGATCGTCTAGCAAAAGCTAAACGATCTTTTAGCTCATCACTTAGCTCAATGTCTGTCGTTTATAAAACACTACATGATCGTTTACTTCGCTCAGGCTGTCGCTTAGTAAATAAGTATTTACTTGACAAGCTTCTGTGAAATGTTTTTTCTGAGAGAGAATTCTCCAAAAAACTTTGATAAAAAACTCACTAAAATTAGGAAAATAATTTTTCTTTTATCTCATGGTTACCATGAACCACCAATAACCTCCCATTCAATTGATTATTAGAGAAAAATAATTAATTATCCAATAATTAATATTATTATAAATATAAATGATAACCAACTTATCATATTGTATTTATAACCTAAGTTTTAATATTTCATCTCATGAAACATATAAACCATAGCTCTTTTTCTATTCCATAGTACTTAATATAAATCTTATTTACATTAATCTTCCACTAAATGTATCTCTTACATCATACCGATCATATCTTATATAATCAAAATACCTCTTGTTAATTTGAACATTTCAAATCAACACCAAGAATTGATCCTCAACTGAATCCATTGAGCTACTAAGGAGACCTTATAGACCTGTAGCTCAAAGCTCCAATGGTACGTGAATAACTAACTAAACTCTTTAGTCACGGGATCCACCATCCGTTAATTGTCAGGCACTCACTAAAGACCGATAGTTGAACTCTCCTTACCACAAATATATTATGTGTCCATCTTAACCAATCAGAAGTGCAACAACCCTTCACAGATCGCTCGTAAGTACAGCTGGGCCAATAACCATTATGCCCCTATAGTTACATCTAACTTCTTAAGTACCACTGATCCCTCTAATGAACATAAGTCATAGCCCTACTATGACTGAGTCTTCTCTTCCAAAAAGAAGTTGTGGCCACTATGTTCAAGCCCCAGAATCAGCCCTTAAGGGAGCAATCTCTCTACTTATCCTTACTTCGAGAAAGAAGTGAATTCCATCTTATGGATTGAGTTCCCAGCTCCCAGATCAGACAAGTCTCGAAAAAGGTAGGTATGTTGAGTTAGCAATCTGGCCACTCTCACCCATACTAATCAAAGGACCGCTCTCAAAGACAGGAGTTCCCAAAACACTTAGGATTGAGGTCGTGTCACCTATGGTCGTTTAGATGAGATGTAAGTCTCTAGTATCAAACAACGTAATATATAGAGTCTAGTCTTCTCGTGGTCCAGATTTTATACAAACTTTTGTATAGGACACCCCGCTCGCACATCTCCACATGAATGGTCAGATCTACCATCTGTAGTAGTTTACAATACTTGCAAACCTTTACAAAGCAGGTCGTATCCATAGTGTCACAAGGATCAGGTATCCCACCTGAATCCTTATACCACATACCTATTCTGGTTATTACTTAAGGCATGATCCACTTGTATATCATATATACATGCTCAAGTTTACATATGATAACCAAGGAGCTTTGTTTATTGGATATGAGTAAATTTCAGAATTAAATAACGCTTATTTTAATGCTTAAACAATGTGTATCTTTTAAAAACAACGAGACTCCGAGAGAATTAGGACACCAATCCCAACAATCTCCCACTTGTCCTAATGACTCGGGAGACTAATGTACAATACAAATATAAAATGTACAATATACAATAAACTAAGGCATACCCAATATCATCTCCTATTTTCCCTAGACAAGATGTCGCAAGACCCAGACTCTCCAGGTGACCCTCGAACACTTTAGCCATGAGGACCTTTGTAAAGGGATCAGCAATGTTATGCTCCGATGCGATCTTTGTGACTATCACACCACCGCGATGCACAATCTCCCTGATCAGATGATATTTTCGTTCGATGTGTTTACCTTGACAATGACTCCGAGGTTTTTTTGAATTTGCCAAAGCCTCGTTGTTATAACAATATAGTGTGATAGGCAAATCCATATTTGGAACAACTTCCAAATCTGAAAGAAATTCCTCAGCCAAACAGCCTCTTTAGCTGCTTCACAAGTGGCTACGTATTCGGCTTCCATAGTGGAGTCCGTGATGCATTCTTGTTAATGCTTCGCCAGTCTACAGCCCCTCAATTCAGAGTAAACACTGACCCAATGTCGATTTGTGAGAATCTCGATCAGTTTGAAAGTCAGAGTCTGTGTATCTCGTAAGGATCAGATCCTTATCTCTAAACACGAGCATGTAGTCCCTCGTTCTCCGATGATACTTGAGGATCGTCTTGACTGCCATCCAGTGATTAAATCCTAGACTGGACTGATACCGACTGGTAATCCCTACCGCATAGCAAATGTCGGGTCTGGTACACAACATTGAATACATCAAGCTTCTTCCAGCAGAAGCATAGGGAATCTGTCTCATCTCTTCAACCTCTTGAGGTGTCTTAGGACATTGATCCTTAGATAGAATGATTCATGCTTGAAAGGTAATAAACCCCTCTTGGAATCCTGCATCTTGTACCTGTAATGTAAAATTTGAATGAATTGAATGAAATGATTGTGTTGTCGTCAACAACTTGTCAACAACTTGTTAAGGATAAAATGCACTTTGCGACAATGATAATACGATACTACGTTCTAAATGTATGCGATGATAATGATATGCATTCGTTTAGTGCGTGTCACAAGTTTTCTTATGCTGGAACCAAATATAATTCCAACACAAGCTTCTCAGAGTAATCTGAGGTCGAACATGGGGATTGTTGTGATTAATGTGGTATATGCGACTGGTTAAACATAAAGAATAATGAATTGTATTGAAAGGTAAATTACGGTAAGAAGTAAATTGCAATAAAGAATAAAATGCAATGGTAAATAAAGTACGATAAAGTAAATGTAGTGATAAGGTAAAATGCGGTAAAAGATAAATTAATAAACAAATAATTATACAAAGTAAGGACTGGCTGGGAAGTTCTGCAAAAGAATCCGATGAATGCGGTGGCAAGTCTTGTGAAATGAGTTAGAAAGAGAATGGGATGAGGGAAAGGACATCGCAAGTTCGTCAATCTTTTTGATGACGCAATTAAGGTTCCGCTTTCTCTTGGCTTACACCTTTCAGTGATTCGTAGCGTTCTCATATGTCTATGGTGAAACAGGGATGAACGTGATGAACGCAAGGTTGTTTCCATCATTAGAAATACTTCTCGCTTAAGTTAACGCATTCTTCCAACCTTCTTTCGAGAGGCAGAATAACATCTTCACATCTGCTCTCATAGGTGAAAATGCCGTCGAGCATGCTTTAGGTAAGCTTAGCCGATTTCTTCAACAAAGATTAACTTACTCGCTTAATCCTTCCCCTTTACCCTAGGGATTAGTTACACATGATGAAGAAAATGGATGATGAATGTATGGGGAGGAACAAAGAAATGACAATGAATATGATAAGGATATTAAAATCTAAGGATAGGCGTCTGTTACAGATAGTGAATGAAAGTTTAGGGATGAACACAGTAGATGAATAGAAAATAAGAAAAAATACGAAAAGAGTGTCAATTCTTGACACAGATCTCGATCGGAGATGATTGCTCGCCAGCGTGTGGTATAAATGGAGTGGAAAGCTTCCCTCTCAGGTTTGCTTTTCAGGTAGAAGTGACCTTTAGCACAGAGCTTCTTCTTCGGGAATGGAAAGAATTGCTTGCTCTAAAGACTTACCTTTCAGTCTTGTCTCGTCTTTCTCTCGGATTTTCTCTAAATTGTCTCTTCAGACCAGCCTCCTTTCTTCGAATTTGATGAAGTTATTTATAGACCTTGGCTTCTTCTACATTAGTGGTCCCGATCTGAAAAACTGATAATTCCTACCATGGTATAGTGGAAACGTCCGCTCTGCTCCACGATTGATTTGTCAGAATCGTACAATAGAAAAACTGTACAATGTCAGAAGTCCTTACGAATGTGTTGCTCTTTACATCTTCGATCGATCACCGCATGCAGTGTAATTGTTTTGATCTTTTATCGATTTCCGCATGCGATGGAAATGCGTTGTTCGTTTGCATCCATGATCGATCGTCGCATGCGCTGCAGTTGCCTTATTTTTTTTCGTTCTTGATCGATTGTCGCATGCAATGTGGCTACGTTGTTCATTTTTGTCCTCGAGCGATTATCGCATATGATGACCTGTTTCCTGCAAAATAAAGACTTGGACATTCCATTTTGCCATCGGAATGGGGTTAGCGAGTATGCTTACGACACTTTACAATTTTCGCGTTTCAAAGCCAATTTCTACACTGTCGACGCAACTTTTCCTTCTTTTTGTCGCAAAATCTAAATCAAACGGTATAAATAACTTGTATTTCTATAAGTTATCAGTACCTGATCAATATTTGATCAATATACGATGCCTGAGACAAGGCTAACCATTTGTTCTTACGATCTCGAATGATCTGGATCCCGAGAACATATTGTGCCTCACCTAAATCTTTCATTTGGAACTGGGCAGCTAGGCAATTCTTAATATCAATCAGATACCCTACATCATTCCCAATGTGTAGGATATCATCCACATACAGTATCAAGAAAGCTACTGAGTTGTTGATAATCTTCTTGTAAACACAAGGCTCATCAAAGTTCTGGTCAAAGCCAAAAGACTTGACAACAGTGTCAAATCTGATGTTCCAAGATCTAAATGTTTGTTTCAGCCCATAAATGGACCTATTAAGCTTGCAAACTCTTTGTTCTTGATCTAGAACGATGAACCCCTCTGGTTGAGTCATATAGATGGTCTCCTCAAGATTACCATTAAAAAAAGGTAGTTTTGACATCCATTTACCATATTTCATAATCATAAAATGTGGTTATGGACAGGAGAATCCGGACAGATTTAAGCATGACAACAGGTGAGAAAGTTTTCTCATAGTCAACTCCCTCAACCTGGGTATTACCCTTTGCCACAAGTCTAGCCTTCAAGATTGCACCTTTCCATCTACACTTCTCTTTCACTTATAGATCCACTTACACCCAATAGGTCTTACCCCATCAGGTGAATCAACTAGCTCTTAGACGTTATTGAAGTACATAGACTCCATTTCCTGGTTCATGGATTTAACCGATTCATCTTTGTCAACATCCTCCATTTCTTTCTTAAAAGACAACGAATCCTCGACTCCATCATTCGTAATGACGTTTTGGGCTTCAGCCAAACCCATGTAGCGATCCGGTGGGTCCATAACCTTCCAACTACGTCGAGCCAATCTCAACTCTTGAGCTGGTTGACTAGATGTACCGACCTCAACAACTCTTGTTGATCTGTCGACCTGTTCAACAACTCTTGTTGAACCCTCAGCAGTCTCAGTCTCACTAGAGGTTTCACGTAAAACGAGCTCACTTCGTTTTTTATGATCCCTCATGTGGTCTTTTTCCAAGAAGGTAGCATTTGTAAAAACAAACACTTTGTTCTCACTTGGATCATAGAAGTATCTACCTCTCATTTCCTTGGGGTAGCTGGTGACGTAAATTTGGTAACGCAATTTATGTGATGCATGTCTTAGGCTACGTTCGTTCTCATGTGTCGGTGGTCATGCGTTGGAATGGAAAGTATGCGTTAATCTCATATGCAATGACCATGCATTCCTGTCACTAGTTTTCTTGCACTCTCGCCAAGTATAATGAGATCGCAAGTTTCTCAGGTGATCTGAGGTCGAATTCAGGGACTTGTAGCTAAATGTTATGTGGTAATGTGTATGCGGCGAAGAAATAAAAGAATGATGAGGGTTATGGGCTATGCACTACTCCTACTCCTAACTAACAAATAAAGCAGTGGAATATGACTAAGAGGTAGAGACGCGACAACTGTTAACGTGTAGTAAAATGCATGAAAAAATAGATGAAAAGGCGAGGATGTCTTCACTGCAACACTAAGCTTGACCGTAAGGGTAACCCCAGCCAACGCAAACTATGCGATCATGCTATACACACTTGATGTAGACGCATGCGATGTATATGCAATAGTATCGAGAAGCCTATTTCTAAGCCTCTATATTCCCGCTCACGTGCTCTCACACATAAGCAAGATAACTGCATACCACTATATCCTACTTAAAGGGTGCATCTTGTGCAGTAGCAAACGGAGCTTATTCCTAAGTTCCCCATTCTTGCTTATGCGATCCAATCCGCTTTCCCAAATCTTAGATTTGATTTTTAGACTACTCTCTCAAGTATGCCTAAATGATGAATGATGCACTCATAAGACAAGGTAATCACATAAATCTGGCTGATGTAAGATTATTCCTATCTCTAGTGAACACTTTCTTACATTACTTAATGCGACCAACTACTTACCCTCCCGGGCAGTTAGTTGTTGCTGATTCTACTCATAGACAAGCATTGCGTCTGCTTATAGACAAGCGTTGCTACAGCTTCATACTAAGAAAATAAGGTTTTCTCACAACACTCGCGCAACGCACACNCTGCTTATAGACAAGCGTTGCTACAGCTTCATACTAAGAAAATAAGGTTTTCTCACAACACTCGCGCAACGCACACCTCCCGATGGTTTGCTACATGCTTCATATCCCTATGTCGCATGATTAAGTATGCGATACTCTAGCAATCTTACTCAGTGATACAATGAAAGTAAAGGATGCTAAGTAAATAAAGATAGAGATGGAATCGTAGGAAAATATAGAAATGCATTGATCACAAAATGTATTAATTCCTTAAGCCAAAATGTAATACAATACAAAGATAGGAGAGAAATGGAGGGCCAGATGGAAGCAATGTCTTGCTTCCATCAGATGTGTGTCAAGGCTGTCGGTGGTGCCATGGATGGGCGGTAGAGTAGACTCTCTCGAGCTCTAACTCCAGCGAAGGCTCTGATCGTCACTCTGAATGGTTAAGGGGATGAAAAACTCTCAAGCTATCTTCTCACACTTTGGTCTGGATCACAAGGATCTGCCCTCAGGCAGAAAACCCTGGATAATTTGAAGTTTTACTCAACAGCTTCTATTTATAGAGCTTGATCGCCGACAGCATTAATAGACCGACTTTAAATCTGACACTCGCGGCATGATGGTCCTTTTCTAAATCTCTGCTGCTAATGGTATGGTGGGTGAAATGTCAACATCATCTTTTTAATAATACCTGTGTATGTGTTCATGCTTTCATTCCACCGACTTTGCGTTCATCCCTCTATTATGGTTATTACTTTGTGGCCGCAATCTCTCTGTGATGACTGCATTCGCTTAATAGCTACAACACCCATACGACCGACGTATGCGATGACCACATGTGATCGTCTCCACGATAGCCTGGCTCCCGCGTATGCGATCAAATTCTATGGTTGCTTAAAAAATAAACAATTGAACGCATAATAGTGGGTAGGCTGAGATTCTTAATGCCGATAGACGCAAACTCATTTTCTCATGAATTCTAAGTATAATTGTCGCATCTTGTACTTAACAGCCTGCATAATTCTAAATAAAAGGCCTATAATTACGTGCATTCCTGCCCATCATCAGTAACCTACAAAGAGGCAAATCCTGAAGTGGCGTAAAATACCTTTACGGCCTCACCATAACTCAAAAAGTGTTTCATAAATATTTTTTGAGGGAACGTTGTTCAAGATATAACAAGTAGTTTGCACTGCATAACCCCAAAACGAGTCTAAAAGATGAGTATAACTCATCATAGAACGAACCATGTCCAACAAGGTTTTGTTTCTTCTTTCTGATACACCATTCTATTGAGGTGTACCAAGGGTCGAGAGTTGGGACGCAATCCCATGTTCTATCATATAGTTCTGGAATTGGAGGTTCATATACTCTCCAACACGATCAGATCGTAGTGTTTTTATCTTCTTATCTAACAAGTTTTCAACTTCAGCCTTATACTTCTTGAACTTGTCAAGAGCTTCAGACTTACGTTGCATTAGGTAGAGATACTCAAACCTTGAATAATCATCTATGAAAGAATGAAATATTCATACCCACCTCGAGCTCTAACATTCATCGGACCACAGAGGTCTGAATGTACAAGCACTAAGGCATCCTTGGCTCTGTAACCTTTTCTAGTAAAAGGTCGTATGGTCATCTTGCCTTCGAAGAATGATTCATATACCAGCAAGGTCCACTTTTCACAAAATTCTCTATCCTATTGAGGTTGATGTAACCTAACCTTAGATGCAAAAGATGGGTGTTTTCCTTCGGAGAAACCTTTGGTCTTTTAGCTAGTGTTGCTGTACTGAACATTTCAGTGTTAAACAAGGCTTTTATGACTAAAAGCCTTAATACATATAAGTTATTTTCCATTGAACCATAACCAATCTCCATTCCATTCATGAAAATAAACACTTTATTCTCATAAAAGAAGACGGTATAGCCTTGTTCAATGAGACAAGAAATCGAGATTAAGTTCCTCTTAATATGAGGAACTACAAAAATATTATCCAGTAATAGATAACGTTTCTTGTAAACAAATAACTTCAGCCTGCCTTCAGCAACAGTTGAAACAACCTCACTAATACCAACTCGAAGAGTCATCTCTCCTTGTGGAAATATTTGCCAGGAACTGAATCCTTGGTAAGAGGAACTGACATGATTGGTAGCACCTGAATCAAAGATCTAGGTAGAATCATCATTCTCTACCAAACATGTCTCCAAGACTAATATGAACCCTATGTGACATCTAGTTTCGCAATGACGCTTCAAAGGTTTAGGACAAAAGTCGCCGATGGGAGGTCAGTTATCCCTCCTCTGAATTGAGAAGTTCTCAACCAGTCATTAATACCAAAACAACTCTTGCTCCTATAACGACTAGCCACCATTGATTTGGCCAAGAGATCATTAACTTGCTTAACAATCTCTCGTAAGTGTGACCCGCCATTTTAGGCCCTAGAGGTCCGCCCCAAAAGGCCAATCCAAAGGGAAAAAATCCGATTGGGGCAAAATATAAAGCAACCCTATCCATTTTTGGAGTTCACCTTGATCTTGACGAACAGCACGAAACCCATCCGAAAAGGAACGTACAAAGGCGACACGAGGGATATAGAATGATCTCATGGTGTGAACCAATGACAGAGACTATAGGATATGTTGACACACACCCTTTACCCACTTACTATAAACACCCTCTCTATTCACCTTAATATTGACTTCTGCAAATACCATCCAAAGAGGGATGCATCCAGGGCACCACGAGGCCAAACATGAATCTCACAGTGTGAACATACAGGGAGAAATGTGAGTGGAATCATAGACATATAAAATACGCCGCTTCCTCCCATTGAGTATTTTATAACCTAGGGTTTAGCTTACTTAGAAAAAAACATGGTTAAGGATTTTAACTAAGTGACTTTTAGGTTTGCCCAAGAGTAACTGTTACCTTGGATAGTTAAACAATTTTTGATCATCATCCATTAAACTCTTTAACGGAGTCTTTGACCAAATCGTCGCATGCTTGTTGAAATTCTATCTAATTCACCTTTCTAGGTAGGTTCCCAGGTAGGGGTGTTACGTTCTTGTTAACTTAAAAACCCCAGCCTAGCTAGAACCCGCCTTAGACAAAAGAACCCTTATAGATAAATTTACAACAAATTCAATCTTTTATGCCAGCCAATTTAATCTTATTAAATCTATTTTAAAAGATTAATCTAGGTTACTAAAATTTTTAGAATAACTTGAACTTAGGTCTATCTCAATCCAATTTTGAAACCCTTTTAAAAAACTTAAGTTCACCCTAAGTCCCCATGCAACTCTGAATTATTGATTTTAGGTCTAATTTTCTTTATAACGCTTATAAACGGAAACAAACACCACAATGTGAAGCTAACACATGCAAGGCATTCATAACGATTATAAATGGCCTAAGTGTCATGCTCAATGCATTGTCCATTCATTAATACTTCTTTTATATAACACTTATACAAAGTAGCAATGAAACAAGCAAAACATGCTTCCATTCACCCTTAGACTATAACATTTATAATAAAAAGATAATGCATGATAATGCTCACTGCATGCAAAATATAACTCTTATATTTCATGATGCATGCGCATGCTGTTAAGTAATTTCTTCATGCTCGATTATAACATTTATAATACATGATGCATGAATAATTGCACAACCTAAGGTGGGTTTTAAACTATATGTCAAACACTTTGGCATATAAGCACCATACATCACATGTATAATAAACCAATATTGATGAACCGAGTAAAAGTGCCTTAAAATCACCAAAAATAAAGCTAACTATTACAAAGACAAGGAGTCTCCGGTTCAAACAGGCGAACCAGGTCTTGAACCTCTCGGGCAAAGCATCGCATCTCCAACCATCGTGTACTAAACTCCTTGCTCTCGTCTACACGATAAAATAAACGTTTTGCTCTATCGCCTACCAATACTCCCAGAGCTAAACGATCATTCAGCAAATACTACAAGATCATTTAGAAAAGTCTAAACGATCATTTAGCTATTACTACATGATCGTGTACCTTTTACTAAGCGATGAAGCCTGAGGTAGTCGATCGCTTAGCACACTCTGCACAATGCCCGCCTTCCGTGATCATCTAAATGACTACGATACCGCAAAGCACCGTCGCCTAAGCGATCGCTTAGCTAGCGCTCCAAATCGTATACGCATGATCGTGTAGGTAGTAACTAAGTGATGAAGCTTGATAACTACAGGATCATCTAGCGTGTGCCTTTTACTAAACGATGAGCATCACATGCTCCCACTACGATCGTCTACCTCCAGCACCTACCCAATCGGGCACCCAACGCTATGCGATAGAGTAAACGATTTACCCCATCGCTTAGCATTAGCTAAATGATCGTTTAGAAAATACTACACGATCGTCTAGAAAAATCTAAACGATCGCTTAGTTAAATCCCAACGATCGTTTACCTGAAGCTACACGATACGACCAATGCTTGGTCTTCTTCTTTGTTGAGATCTGCATCTCCATGCTTCGAAGCTTCATCACGAACGACACGACTAACTCAAACTCTTTGAATTACAGACTCGATTGCAAACCTAATTACACCCAAAAACATAAGGGCCCTTACAAATTAACACTTTGTAATGAAAAAAAAACTTTAACTAAAGGCAATTAAACCAGAAACATTCATCAACTTCATCCACAAATGTAGAAAACAATTAACCACAAATGCAGAAAACCCACTGTGACAATCAAATGAAGTTCAAAACAAAGTTGTAATTTGGAATATCAGAACAACCTGTCTCTGATACCAATTGAAGGAAATCGAACATGAGATTTCCATGAGCAGCGGAATAGATCATTCCATATTACAATCATGTGAAAATATTACAATTATAGTCATAAACAAAACAAACAATTATGTAATTGTTACAAAAATTATAGCATGATACAAAAAGAAATCAAGGAGAAAAGCTACGAACGCTTGTCGACTCGTCTCCACGCTCATTGCTCACAAACACTCGAAAACAGCAACCTCGAACGCTCGAAAAACATGACCGCAACACTGCACGAACACTTCGCGCTCGTCCTCAGCGATCGCCTCAATCACAAACTCCCCAACAACACAAACATCCTCCACAGAACCTCGATGGTGTCAAATTGAGTATGACACCACCAAGAAGGGTACCTTGGTATTCTCGGTGTGAAAATCCAGAGGGTGGGCTCTGTTTGGACTTGATACGAGGTAGAAGAAGAAGGACTGAACAATCGTGTACACGATTGGGCAAGTGGGAGAAGACAGAAACCTATCGTATAGGTCTATACCCAATCGTTTAGCAAAAGTTAAGCGATCGTCTAGCAAAAGCTAAGCGATTGTTTAGCTCATCGCTTAGCTCAGTGTCTGTCGTTTACAAAACACTACACGATCGTTTACTTCGCTCAAGCTATCACTTAAATAAGTATTTATTTGACAAGCTTCCGTGAGATGTTTTTTCCAAGAGAGAATTCTCCAAAAAACTTTGATAAAAAACTCATTAAAATTAGGAAAATAATTTTCCTTTTATCTCACGGTTACCATGAACCACTAATAACCTCCCACTCAATTGGTTATTAGAGAAAAAGAATTAATTATCCAATAATTAATATTATTCTAAATATAAATTATAACCAACTTATCATACTGTATTTATAACCTATAGTTTTAATATTTCATCTCATGAAACATATAAACCGTAGTTCTTTTTCTATTCCATGGTACTTAATGTAAATCTTATTGACATTAATCCTCTACTAAATGTATCTCATACATCATACCAATCATATCATATGCAATCAAAATACTTCTTGTCAATTTGAACATTTCAAATCAATACCAAGAACTAATCCTCAACTGAATCCATTGAGCTACCAAGGGGACCTTATGGACCTGTAGCTCAAAGCTCCAACGATACGTTAATAACTGTCTAAACTCTTTAGTCACGGGATCCACCATTCTTTAACTATCAGGCACTCCACTAAAGACCGACAACTGAACTCTCCTTACCACAAATATATTATACGTCCATCTTAACCAATCAAAAGTGTGACAACCTTTCACAAATCGCTCGTAAGTACAGCTGGGTCAATAACCGTTATTCCCTGTAGTTACACCTAACTCCTTAAGTACCACTGATCCCTCTAATGAACATAAGTCATAGTCCTACTATAACTGAGTCTTCTCTTCGAAAGAGATGTTGTGGCTACTATGTTCAAGCCCCGGAATTAGCTCTTAAGGGAGCAATCTCTCTACTTATCCCTACTTCGAGAAATGAGTGAATTCCATCTTGTGGATTGAGTTCCCAACTCCCAAATTAGACAAGTCCCAGAAAAGGTAGGCATTTTGAGTTGGCAATCTAGCCACTCTCACTCATACTAATCAAAGGACTACCCACAAAGGCAGGAGTTTCCAAAACACTCAGGATTGAGGTCGTATCACCCATGGTCGTTTAGGTGAGAAGTAAGTCTCTAGTATCGACAGCGTTATATACAGAGTCTAGTCATCTCGTGGTCCATGTCTTATACAAACTCTTTGTATAGGACATCCTCGCACGTCTCCACATGAATGGTCAGGATCTACCATCTGTAGTAGTTTACAACACTTGCAAACCTCTACAAAGTGAGTTGTATCCGTAATGTCACAAGGATCAGGTAGCCCACCTTAATCCTTATACTATATACCTATCTAGGTTATTACTTAAGACATGATCCACTTGTATATCACATATACATGTTTAAGTTCACAAAAGATAACCAATGAGCTTTGTTTATTGGATATGAGTAAATGCCAGAATTAAATAACACTTATTTTATTCATTAAATAATGTGTATCTTTACAAAACAACGAGACTCCAGGAGAATTAGGACACCAATCCCAACAATTTAATCATGGCTTTTTTTTTTTTGGATACCACCTAACGCTTCCCTAGATCTTAATTGCAACTAAGACAAATTTGGATTTGCATGCTTTTCATCAATTCAATTTGGCTAGTTAATTGATTAGGACGAACTAATTGCCTTTTCCAATTAGTTCGGTTAGATGTGAGAAAACACTTAATTTAGGTAATAAGAAATCAATGGTCGAGTACATGAAATAGAGAAACTCTATAATAATCCAAGCTAGGTTTTCTTCACATTTTTGTCTCAACTTTATTGCTTTAATTTTATGCCATTTAATTTGTTTTTCAACCAATCAACTTCAAACCTCCCCTCTCTCAATTACTTCGAGCTGTAAACTACTAAATAAAGAAACGCAAAGGTTTCCTGTGTTCAACATGTTGCTACCACTACTATATATTTAGTGGATACGGTTTAAATTATTTCATCTAAATTTGAGGGATGAAATTCACCTGATCACTAGTGCATTTGAATACACATAGGATCCGTCTACAATTGAGGCTTCAAACTGTTTTCCCTTAGCTTCCATTTCTTTCTTTTGATTTTTATTTTTAAGAATGAAGCAATCCTTGATTAGATGGCCCTTCTTCTTGCAGTATTTTCATTTTGGCTTCTATTTAGGCTTATTTTCATCATTAGACTATTGTTTTCCACTTTTCTAGTGATTAGGTTTAGAATCCTTTCACAAATAGCCCTTCACCTGTGGGACTGTTCATTCTTTACTAAATGAAGTTCAATTTCCTTTGTTCTCAAGGTTGTAATGATGGCATCTATGGTTATGGATTGTCTTCCATATTTTAGTGCATTGTTTACTTCTTTGTAGGATTTCGATGGGAATTTAGAAGCACATAGGCTTCATTGTCATCACCCAATCTTTCCCCTAGGTTCTTGAATTCAAAGATAATCTTTTTGAATTCATCAAGATTTCCCATCATTGATCTTGATGAGTTCATTTTGAATGTGAAGAACTTCTCCATAATGTACATCTTGTTTGGAAGGTCCTTTGTGGCAAATAACTTTTTCAACTTAGTCCATATCTTGTGAATTGTCTCTTGATCTAAAACTTGCCTTAATACGTTGTCATTGAGATTTAAAAACCAACATCCATAGGCTACCAGCTCCATATCCTCCCTTTCTTATGCTATGATAGTGGTTGGAAGTGTTGATGAATGTAAAAGGGCCTTGTGTACCTTTTTCTAACCAAGAATGGCTTTGATTTTAGGCTTCCAAAGGCCAAAATCACCATTTCCATCAAATTTTTCAATTTCAAACATTGCTATTGCCATGAATGATCTGATTTTGTGATATTTATTCTCTAAAAATTTCTTTCTTAATAGTCAAACGCTTTGATACCAAATTTGTTGTGCTTTGTATATAATCTGTAGGCCCAATTCTGAAGAAAACATATCCAAATGAGAGATGGGTAGTTGTCGTGTGTGGAGAGGAAAAGGCCACATTGCAGTTAAGAGGAAAAACACGTGGGAGGTAATTTCTTTCGCAATTTCAAAAGAATTTTTTTGTTTTTGAAACCAGAACAAAATATCTATCTCCCTCCCTCTAAACTCTATTTTTCTCTTATACTCTCTCTAACTCTCTAAGTTGTTTCTATGGCGAATTTGCAAAGTCAAGAAGAACTCGAGCAAATACCTAATGAAAAAGAAGGAGAAGAAGAATAGAGACACAACGATGTATGTGGTTCGACGAAGAAAAGCTTACATCCACGAGAAGGATTTGTTCTTCCACTTAAAAGACTACAAAAATCGAAGAGTATTTTTTTTCTCTTTTTACTGGTTTCAATCTTGGCTCTCTTTTTCAAAGTAGATCTTTTTTATAGTATAGATTTAATACAATAGAGTTAATTACAAGAAAAAATCGTTGGAAATCAATTTCTCTTCAGAATTAATACTGTAGATAAGTTACAAAATTGCAATCCTACTATTTCTCTTCGCCTCACTTGTGTGTTGTGCCAAAGAAATGTCGAACATATAACACCAAAAATGTTACATTATCAGACCTCACTAGCTCGATAAGTTAGAACATTTGGCTAAAGTGTAACACCAGGGTCTTTAGAAGACAAATCCAAAGTTTCCCTTTGTCTTTTGGATGATATCTCTCTCGTTGTCGCTTCTTGGTGCTCCATTTTTTCATTTTTTTTTTTAATTATGATACTTCCTCTCTTGTTTAAATTGGAGAGTTTTCCTTTAGCTTGTTAACTTGAGCTATACTAACTAATGTTTTAGCTCACTGATGTAGCAGCGGAAGTACTCAAATGAAAAATAAAAGAAGAAGAGAAGAAAAAACAAACAACACAGAAATTATAGTGGTTCAATCTCAATGTGAGATTTACATCTACTGTGAAAGGTCTCTCAAACTTCTTTACTGATATGTATAACAGGATTACAAAGGAATTCTTTTTGGAAGAGGAAATATAAAGTTCGTTCTCACAGCAACAAGAAGAAAACACTTAAATAGCTAGTGCTCAGAGTTTCTATACTCATACTCGATCCTCAATAGCATCTTACTTGATGCTCGATCGCTCGCTTAGTCGATTATTCGTTGCTCACTATTCATCTGAAAGCTTCACGCTTACAAGCTTACTCAATTACTCGATGCACGCTTACTCGCTTACTCGATGCTCCCCTGAATACTCGCTCAATCGACCATTTAATTACATTAGGGGAAACACTTCAGCTGCAACCATTTTATGCACGATAAAATCCCTAGAAGGAGAAATGAATTCAGATGACATATCTCAACCAATCAACCAATCTCATACTGCCTTCTATAACAAATTTAGTGGAGGAATATTCTTCTTCCAGCTCATTCACAAACTTCTTTAAGATGGGCCTAAGAAAAATAATAATACTCTTTCACTATAGACAACAAAGATATATCAAGCCCAATAAGAAGTCAAATTAATGTGCTAAAATAAGACAAGCCCACTAAATATAATAAAGGGCCAAAAATGTATTAGGCTAGCAAAAACCACAACAATTCTCCGCCTTGCTACATAATACATCATTGAGAAAAATATAGAAGTTTTCCCAATAATAGAGTTCATAAAGAACCAACCTTGAAAGCCTTCAAATAGCTCTGAAGTTTATGTGCAGGTAGAGTCTTTGTCAAGGCATCAGCTGCATTTTCAGAGGATGAGATTTTCTCAGTCCTTACCCTTCCTTCAGCAATAACATCTCATATGAAATGGAACCTAACATCTATATGCTTAGTTCTTTCATGGTGGGCCTGATTCTTTGACAAAAAAACTGTATTCTGACTATCACAAAAAATCACCAAATCATCCTTCAAGCGAATCTGAAATTCTTCATCTAACTCATTCAGCCAGATAGCTTCTTTAAATGCTTCAGTTAGAGCCATGTATTCAGCTTCTGTGGTTGATAAAGCAAACACTGATTGTAAGGATGATTTTCAGTTCATTGTTTTTCCAAAGAACTTGAAGACTAAACCGGACAAAGACCTTCTCTTGTCTTTGTCAGTTGCATAATCTGCATCTACAAAAATTGTGAGAACCTCTTGATTACTCAAGTGTTTTATATATAACAGCCCATATGAAACTGTTCCTTTAACATATCTCATAATCGACTTAACTGCTTGCCAATGATAGCTCCCTGGATCAGCCATATATCTACTAACAACACTTAAACAATGAGCTAAATCTGGTCTGGTAAAGACCATAAGATACATGATACTTCCTACAGCATTAGCATATAGTACAGCTTGCATTTGATCTCTTTCATCATCAGATTTAGGGCATGCTCAAGGGATAACTTAAAACGAGATGTAAGAGGTGTTGTAACTAATTTGGATTCATTCATTCTAAATCTTGTAAGCATCTTATGGTCGTATGCTTCTTGAGAAAGTCTCATAGTACCAACATCTCTATCTCTATCAATTGTTATCCCTATATTTTCTTTGCAGGTCCAAGATCTTTCATGTCAAAGACCCTTTTTAAATCATTTTTCAACTTATTCACCTCTTGTCTATCTAGGCTTGCTACTAGCATATCATCAACATATAACAATAAGAAAACATAATGTCTTCCTACTTCATGTCTAAAGTACACGCAATGATCCAACATACTTCTTTTAAAACCACATAACAACATAAAAGAATCAAACTTAGGATACCATTGGCAAGGTGCTTGCTTTAGACCATACAAGGATTTCTTAAGAAACATACCTTATTTTCAGTTCATGCTTTTAAAAATCCAAGTGGTTGATGCATATAAATAGTTCCAGACAAGTATCCATGTAAGAATGTTGTTTTGACATCTAGCTGGTCTAACTCCATGTTGTACTTAGTAACCAGTGATAATAGCATTCTGATGGAGGTGTGTCTCACTATAGGTGAAAATATTTCATTGTAGTCTACCCCTTCTTTCTGATTGAACCCTTTAGCAATAAGTCTTTCTTTATATCTTGGTGAATCTTTATTTTGAATGTCATGTTTAAGCTTGTATATCCACTTACATCCAAGCAACTTCAGCTTAAGTGGTTTGTCCACCAATTCTCAAGTTTTATTCTTGATCAAAGAATCCATCTCTTCTTGCATAGCTCACTGCCATTTGAGTTTTTCTTTAGAATTTATTACTTCTTCAAAGGGCAGTGGTTCATTATCAGCCTCTTCTAGCTCAGTTTAGAATGAATAGTGAAGTATAACAGCATATGCATACCTAGAAAGTGGCCTAATCTACCTTCCCGATCTGTCTCTAGCCAAAGTATATGACTGAAGATCATCTCCTTGAGAAGTTTCTGCTTGAACTGTCTCCACCTGAGAGTTATCTTCTGCATTTTCCTGATTTTTAGATTCATTTGAAGTATGGCTCAGTACTTCAAACTCAATATAAATTTCAGATGCTGCCTCTGGCTCTTGTGCAGTCTTATTCTCTTTGTTGGTTAATGTCATCTTGGTCTCATCAAAAGTTACATCCCTACTAATGATGCATTTCTCTTGTCCTTTTTCTACACACCATAGTTTATAGCCTTTTACACCTTAGGATATCCAAAAAAAGACACTTCTTTGCACGATTGTCTAACTTTCCCTCCGTAGAATGTGCATATGCAATACACTAAAAAATCTTCAAGTTAGATAAGTTTGATGGATGTCCTGTCCATTTTTCCATGGGAGTTTTAAACTCTATAGCTGAAGAAGGACTTCTATTAACAAAGTAAGTAGTTGTTTCCAATGCTTCCCCCCAGAAATTTCTTGGTAGGTTAGCATTTTACATGAGACATCTTACCTTTTCTAGTAGTGTACGATTCATCCTTTCGGCCATGCCATTTTGCTGAGGTGTTCCTTTCACTATAAGGTGTCTCTGAATTCCATCTCTCTCACATAGGAGCTTAAATTCATTGCTAAACAATTCCAAGTCATTGTCAGTCCTCAATGACTTTAACTTCTTGTTTGTTTAATTTTCAACCAAATTTTTCCATTCAACAAACTTCCTGTAGGTTTCAGCTTTGCTTTTCAGCAACTAGGTCCAAACACTTTTTAAATAGTCATCAACAATGGAGAGGAAAAAAATGTGTCCCTCCCATGGTAGGAGGTTGTTCTGGACCCCATAAATTAATATGCACATATTCTAAGACAGATTTAGACGTGTGCAGCCCTTTACTGAACGAAACTCTGGTTGACTTGCCATAGATACAGTGCTCACATATACCTAGGTTGATTTGTGAAGTTATTCTTAGCAAGCCTTGCTTGAAAAGATGTTTCAAACCATTCTCACTGATGTGCCTCAAACTCTAATGCCATATTCTTGCTTCTATTTGATGTTTCTGTGAAGCAATTGATGAGGCACCAACTACTATATTTTCCTCCAAAACATATAATCCATATCGAAGCTTTCCTTTAAGTTTCACCATCACTTCTTTTATGACTTTTAAGGTACCATTCTCAAGTCTAACAGAGTATCCTGTAGTATCAAAAACTCCAAGAGAAAGAAGATTTATCTTCAAATTAGGAACATACCTTACTGAAGTGAGCTCTCTTATCTATCCATCAAACATCTTCACCGACACTATTATAATTCCTTCAACACTAAATTCTTGATGATTTCCTAGAAGAACCTTTCCCCCATTAATCTCCTTGAACTGTTGAAACCAATCCCGGTTTGGACTCATATGAAAAGAATAATGTTAAGAATCGATACTAATTTGAACTTGCCATTCGAAATAGTAAGAACTTCAGCTTCTTGGTAGTTCTCTGTCACATTGACATTTTGAGTATCATCCTCTTTTCTATTTCATTTTTCCTTTTATTTTTCAGCTCAAAAAAATTTCTCCTAATGTGACCTTCCTTGTGGCAATAGAAGCACTTCTTCATTTTTCCTTAAGACTTTGATCTACCACGGTTTGAATTTTTGTTGGATTTCTTCTCTAACCTTCCCCTTGTTATTACGGCTTCAGGTTCTTTTCCTTTAGCTTTCCTTAGTTCTAAGTCTCTTGATCTTAAGGCATTTAAAATAATGTCCATCGTGAGACTATCCCTACCATTTTAATTTCATTATAAGAATCAGACAGAGAATTCAACAATATTATGGCCATATTTTCATCAGACATAATTTCACCAATATTATTAAGATCCAACAAAACTCGATTATACTCATCTAGATTATATTCTAGATCTTTAGTGGGATCCATTTTAAAATCCTTTCCTTGATATACAGTTTATTAGTGGGTGATTTTGTTAAATAAATTGCATCAAGTTGTTTCCATACCTCAACTGTAGTATTTGCATCATTCACCTGTCTCAAAACATTGTCTGCAAGATACAAAATGATAGTGATGTAGGAAATTTCCTTTATCTCAGTAATTTCTTCTAGCTTCATGGTTGTCGACAGGTGTATTTGCTCATCTAGAGCTTTTGCCACTTTCTGTTGAACAAGCAGAGCATTCATCTTCTTCTTCCACAAAGCAAAATCGACCTTTCCATCGAATCTCTCGATCTGAAACTTAGCTGTCATAGCCTCCAGTTTCAACTTCTTTCTAGGCGTCCGAGTATCGAAAGTTCTGATACCAAATTGTTGACCTGAGCTATATTAACTAACGTTTCAATTAGGTGATGTAGTAGCGGAAGTACTTGAATGAAAAATAAAAGAAGAAAAGAAGAAAGACAAACAATACAGAAATTATAGTGGTTCAATCTCAAGGTGAGATTTACATCCTCTGTGAAAGGTCTCTCAATCTTCTTTACTGATATGCATAAAAGGATTACAAAGGAATTCTTTATGGAAGAGGAAATACAAAATTCGTTTCACAACAACAAGAAAACACTTAAATAGCTAGTACTTTAGAGTTTGCATACTCATACTCGATCTTGATAGCATCTTAATCGATGCTCGATCGGTTGCTTACTCGATTACTCGTTTCTCACTGTTCACCTGAAAGCTTCATGTTTACAAGCTTACTCGATTACTCGATGCACGCTTACTCGCTTACTCGATGCTCCCCTAAATACTCGTTCAACCAGCCATTTAATTACATCAGGGGAAACACTTCAGCTGGAACCACTTTACGCACAATAAAATCCCTGGAAGGATAAACGAATTCAGGTGACATACCTCAACCAATCAACCAATCTCGTGCTTCCTTCTATAATAGATTTAGTGGAGGAATAGTCTTCTTCCAACTCATTCACAAACTGCGTAAGATAGGCCTAAAAACAACAATAATAATACTCTTTCATTGCAAACAACAAAGAGTATATCAAGCCCAATAAGAAGCCAAATTAATGTGTTGAAATAAGACAAGCCCATTGAATATAATAAAGGGCAAAAAATGTATTAGGCTAGCAAAAACCACAACATAGCTCTTCTTTGTACATCTTCTCTTTGTGAATGAAGTGGTTTTTCCAATAATATATATATATATATATATACACACACATACGTACATACATATACTTTTTAATGTCCCTCCAAAATTTACGTTTTTCATCAATTTGATTTAACTTCATATTGTTTATATAGTCCATGGTAGAAAGTTATTTATAGCTTATGACACAAGTAGAAATAAAACTCAAAACTTAAAAAGTAAAAATACAACATTTTAAAACTTAACCATAACAGGAACTGTAGGCGAGTTAAGGACTAGAAAAAAGATATTTTTCCCTTAAAAGAAAATCATCTGTCATAGTTTTTGCACCACATGGATATTTTAGTTTAAATTGATTCCTTGGTGTTGTTGGTTGTATTTTGCCAGCATACGACATAGACAAGTGAACATTTACGATAAATTGGAAAGAAACTCTTTGTCCCCACACAATCATGTGTAAGTACACTCACCTAAGTTCATTAAATTGGTTTTCTCCAAAAGTTATAAGAAACACATTTTCTCTCCTTTAATCAAATTTCCTTAATTATAATTATTAGGTCTTGTTTACCAATAATGCTTTCCAAGGACAATCGATTTTGGAAGGCTTGACATTGAATCATCAAAGAAAGGTTTGGTGTCAACCTCCCTCTTTAATGGTTTAATCGAATTCTCTATAGTTCATCATTATCCTTAACAAAGATTGTATATAAATTTATCTTAATTGACAAGTGTTGCTAAAGAAAATTCTTCTCCTCACCCCTTCGAGAATGTTTTGAGGTTTTTCTTTTATGGTAAATGTTGAAATGTCTTGAATCTGTTTGTTGGCGCTTCGAACAACCTAGTACGGGAGTCTCACTGGGGCGGTGCGTCCTGGTGGAGGTTCGAGGGCAGCGCCCCTGAAACCTATTCAGATTTTGTATTCAGCATATTTATTTATTTGCAGTTATTTACGTTTTTTACCCTAGAGTTTAGAACAGTGCGATATATAAACTCTCAAACCTAGATGCGCCATTCTTGATGTGATTCTGAAAATATTTTCTTGAAATAATATTGTTCTTCCTCTGCCCGTGGACGTAGCTAACACACTGTTAGTGAACCACGTACATCTGTGTGTTGATTTTTCCCTACTTTACGTTCCTTTTTGTATTCTTTAATTGTCGATTTCGCAACAATAGAACCTGCAATAGAATTGTTCATGCCCTCACGTCAATGGAGGTTGATTTTTTTTCCCATAGTCAGGGGTCGAAGAGTCTTTTTAGGGTGTTTGTTTTTTTTTGGTCGAGGTCCTCTCTTTTGTTTGACTCTATTTGTTTGTAGTTTCTTTTCTGCCTAATATATTCATTTTTTAAAAAAAAAAAATGCTAGTATGCCTTTTTCTACTCTTCTTGTGGCAAATTTATATTAAAATTCCAAATTTAAAGTACTCATTTTACCACCACTTGCTTCCAAAAGATGGGTTTTCCCCCCTATTATAAGTTAAATTCAGATGATTAAGTGTGGGCCTAATTTAAATCTTAATGATGTGGGAATAACTAGGCATGGAAAAAAAAAGTTGCCATTAATTGCATGAAGTTACAAAGATTGTACTGAGAAATTGACCCACATGAATTATTTCCAAAATAGAAACTATATTCTTGTCCCAAAAAAAAATCTAGAAGAAGTTATATTGAAAGCTAAGTGAGATAATTAACTTGGGTCATTATGTCATTTTGACATTGTAACTTTTAAATGTCGAAGATAAAAATACTCAAAGATTTCAATCTCCTGCCCCATTTAGAAAATTTTGAGAATAACAAAGGTATGGAAAAGGTTATTACTTATTACAATAATGTAGTTTAATAAATATAAGCATCTAAATTTCTTTCTGTTTAGAAGGGTTAATTTTTGTCTAATTTTTTTTATATTTTTCTCGTAATCGACTAACAATGTAGAGTATCATTTTGTCAATTTCGAAATTTTCATTCATATCAACATTTTAAACCTTGACAACTTTGATATTGTATGATTTTTTTATGATAAGTATATATAGATATGATTGTTAAAAGAATCGGTTGATATTGAATGCACACCACAAACATATTTCTTCATAACATTTTTTTTATTTTTGATGTCTTCTTCGCTCTATTTTTATTATTTATTAGCTGTAGCTTTTTTTTGTTTTTTTTCTTTTTAGTAAAATCTTCTCTGTAGTTTATCAATTGTTTGTTTCCCAAAAGTGTAATTAATTAGCTGACAAAGACAAATGAGGATTTGCAATAAATTTGGGATATTGACCCTTTTGTCCCCATAAAGTCGTTTGAATTAGGTTCACTCACCTAAACTCATATAACAATTAAACATATTAAAGGAAAACGAGCTAAATCGGACTTAACTCAATTGAAATAGAAATCTATCTATGTTGCTTCGGTGGCACTTTTACGTTTTTGTGCTAGAAACCACGAGATCTATAGTTCAAATCTTCCTAAAAACTATTCCTTTGTTTTATTGACCCTTGTGCAAATCATGGTGATACTAATTCGATACACTCATCCTACATCTTGTCAAGAAAAAAAATTATGACGACACTTAACTTTAACATTTTTATATGTTCAAGTGTCCGATACCAACATTACGGATGAATTATGATTTCATTAAGATATAACTATTGTGGACGTAACATTGATAATAAGATATCTATCTAATTTAAGTATTTTTGTAAATATTTAATTCTTATAAATTTTTCCGACATGGATATTTTATTGATAATTTCATTAAATTGAAATATCCAAATTTTCATCAACATGAACTTTCTGAACATTAGTTTATGTATATATTACTCTTCCATGTCAGTATTTTCTTTAGTGTACGTCTATGATTTCATGCCCAAAAAAAATAAAAATAAAGTAACAAAAGGGTATAACATTTTAAAATACTCGCTAAATTACCTCAAATGTTTAGTTTGAGTATAGCATAGCATTAGAAGCACTTTGTAAATAATTTTTTTAGGGTAATTATTTTAAATGATAAAATTGATTAAAATATTTTTAAATATAGAAAAATTTCACTATCTATCAGTAATAGACTACAATAAACATCTATCAATATTCTTTTTCATATAATAAATGTTGTGTAATTATGAAAATCATTTAAATTTTCAACTTTTGTAAAAAAAAAATATATATATCAATTTTTTTCAGTACAATGACAAGGTGGGGATTGAACCTTTAACCTCTAGAGACGGAGTACATGTCAATATCACTAAGTCAAGTTCACGTGGATAAAAAGGAAAACAAAAAAAAGTCAATTATCTTTGTACTATACTTATAACTATGTCAACCTTATTTATTCATTTATTATTTCTTTTTTACAAATTCCCATATTTTCTAACGTGTTTGTGCCCATTATATATTTTGGGTGGTTGCTTATTGTTAATAATTGAAATATCATTTGTCGAGGAATTTCAATGTCGATATCAAGATTGAGTAGATAATTTTTAATATATCTCGTATAAATATCCATAAAATATAAAAGTATTTCACCTATTAGTCATCAATATAAATAGAAATGCTAATTAGTAAGATCTATACTTATTTAGAAATTGAAAAGAAAATAATTATTAATTTAAGTGATTTTTATATATTATTTAATTTATAGGAATATTTATCAATATCAATATTTTATCAATATATTAGTAAAATTGCAACCTCGATATCAATATCGACATCGATATTTCAATCCTTTTACTTATTGTCAAGACACTTAGTCTAAACCATTGCTATCATTCCAAACATATGCAGCATCAATATTGAAAGAGATAAAGGAAAACATTCTTGTTTTTATTCCAAAAGCTACGTATCTATATTTTTTATATTACACATAAACAAGGACATTGCTATAATGAAGCCTATAGAAGATGGTGGAATTCTAAGAAGATTTCCAAACCCATCATTAAAACACAAAACAGATCATAATGACCAAACATAACATTCAAAACACACACAATATAAAATAACCCAAATGGAAAAGTTCAAGAACAAAACTTGAGTGAAAATGAAAAGGATAATTAAGTAAGATTATTGTAGTATATTTTTTTTTTTGGACCGACATCAAAGGCCTACTTTATTGTAGTGTCTCAAGCTGGGCATTGGAAGCCATATGGAACCTTCTTTCCACAATAGTTCAAGAGTAAGCTGAGGGAAACTGAGAGGTCAATGTTGAGCCCTAAGGCTTTGGCTTTAATGACGGTACAAAGACAAACAGCAGCTTCAAGATCAGCTATGTCCTGGATTAGGGTGCAACATGGAGTTTTCGGTGGCTTACCGATCACCAAGTGCACTAGACCGTCGAGCAAGTCCGCGCAAACGCCGAGCTTGAGAGTGTCCTTCGGGCACCGAGGCTGTGGCGCCGGTTGCTTCGAGGGAACGCCCTTAGGGTGCTTCGGTGGTGGCGGCGGGCAAGGGACGTAGGTGGAGGTGACCATAGTGAAGAAGAGGAGGTTGAAGAGGAGGAGAAGGGAAGTGGCTGAGGAAATTTTGGAAGCCATTTGAAGAGGAATAATGATATTGAATGTTTTTAATGGCTATCGATGGGTGAGGAATAATGAGAGGATTTAGGGTTTTTATAGATGGGGTTTGAGATTTTTTAAAATGGGATTTTATGGTGAAGGAGCAAACTTGAGAGAGCACATTTGATTGGAGAAAGACAAGACTGGAATCTCAATGTCGTGGCACAACATCATGAAGATGAGACTTTTTTTTCATCTTTTAAAAATTTTGGCATTTTCCTAATCGATTGGCTGTCAATTGTGCCATTTGTCTCCCTAAAAAAATGCTTTCAAACTTCTTGATATGCAAATTGGGTTTTAGGAAAATATATATAAAGTACGTAGGGGGGAGGTATCAAACATCTTTTTGAAGAAGTCGATAGTTATTGCTGCAAAAATTAGTATAGACTACAATTTAATTTAACATAAGACCATGGTGTTTTAACAATCTAATCACATTTACCTACATTAAAAGATACTAAGAAAAGAGAGTTTGTTTTTCTAAATCTAAATTTTTACAATGATATTAGTATAGGAAATAAAGTAGTATAAGAGTTTGGTTGTAGGGACTAAAAATATATTTTATTCTAATATTTAGATTTAGGAAGGCTCTCTTTTTTATACAATTTCGTGATTCTCCCTTTATAATAAAAAAAAAATTCAAATATCACGTCGAACTTTGGTTGTCTAAGTTTCAAATAAACGATAACATATAGAATCCATAATGTTGTAAGCCTCAAAAAGATTAGAAAATAACTAAATTGAAATGATTTTCATTCATCAAAAGAAGATTGAACTTAAAAAATGAATCAAGGAAAAGAGAAAAATAATACTAAAAATCAGAAGAAAGAAAAAAAAAAAAAAAAAAAAAAAAAAAAAAAAAAAAACAACCTACTTAAGGTTTGATTGGAAACTAGGTTTAAAATTGATTTATTCTGATATCGAGAACTTGTTCGACTAGTTTTTTTTTTTTCAAGAAAAAAATTTCATTAAACATATGTCACTACAAGAAAAGACAATCTCCCAACATTAAAAAACACCATTAGGAGTCGATTAGTCAAGAGATATGGAATCTCGAGACGTTGTAAAAGCACCACTTGGAGTTATTATAAGTAATTCCCAAAGAAGTGTAACCAACGACAGGACTTCTATTTAAATGTGGCATAACTCCCAAGGGGTTAATCAGATCGTCAACACCAATTCTACAGCGTCAGGAGATAGACCGTGAACTCCCGATGAATGAATTTATTCATCGGGAGTTATGCATATTTCCTAACGCTTGCATTTTAAACGTCGAGAGATAGCCTTTAAAACTTCCATACCAGATCTTGAGATCGATTTCGCCACAGCTAGGGTTTGTGCCGATTTCTCCCCACCATTCTCTGTTTCATTGCCTCTTATCGATGTCTATTAGTCGATCGCCGCCATCACCTGTCGATCTTGAAGGTATGGTCCTCGTGTGGTCATCGGTCGAGCGCCATCATTGAGCTGCTCCTGTCGGACTTCATGGTGGTGAGCGTCGTCGATCTTGAAGGTAAGGTCGTTGTGGTTTGTGTATCGTGTTGTATGTTGAATTATGCTATCGGTATTTCATTGTAGTTATTTTTGTGATTTAACTCACAAATGAGAGAGGGTCATGCAAGACAAATGGAAGAAATGAAAAAAATGATTGAAGATATGATACGATCATAGAGAGAAGGGCCATCAAATTAGGTATGATTACTTCATTATCTAGTTGGCTAATATGTTGCTGTCTTGCAGTTATGGTAGCAAAGTAGTTATGTCTTACTAGTAGCTTTATGATAATGAATTGTTGGCTATCCTGTAGTTATGGTAGCCAAACAACTGGACTTTGGTGTATTTTCTAGAGTTTTTGTGTGTTTGTGGATGTTTATGAAATTTAAGTGTTATGTGGAGTGGGTTGAAATTAGTTATACTTGTTTTGGAGTTGAACTTGGAATTTTTTGTTTGTTTGTGGAAGTTTATGAATTTTAAAAGTTGTGTGGGATGGATTGAGATTAGTTATCTTTCTTTTGGAGTTCAACTTGTGATTTTTGTGTGTTTGTGGAGGTTTAAAGTTGAGAACATGTAATCTTGGAAGTGTGTGTTGATTTTCTTTGTTTTGTAGGATTGTAGGATTCATCTTATGATTTTTTTTCTTATTATGGAAGTTTATGAATTTTGAATGTTGTGTGGGGTGGGCTAAGATTAGTTTTCAAATAAGGGGTTGAGGGTTCTTCTTACATTTAATCTTCATATATAAAATAATGTTATCTAATTAATGTAATTATAGGTAAACTACTATTTTGGAAATGTTGTATGGAGATGTTGTTGGAGATGTCATCACACTTTCTTCTATGTATTCGTCAAGACATGTTTGTTTTGTAGACCATCTTGGTCAACTTTTCTCTCTTTTGTGTAATAAAGAATACTATTGACTTTGTTTTTGTTTTTGTTTATTTGTATGTGAATATGTTTTATTCTTTATGTATTTGATTTGCTTAATAATGTTCTAAATTTTAGGTTATTAGGATCAAAATAAAAAAAATGGATGGTGCACTATTTCTCGAAGAGGTCGTCAGAAGTTCTATTATCTCCCGATGGCTAATCAATCATCGAGAGTTTGATTTTAGAAATTGTGAATTAAACTCTTAAATTCCCAACGACAGTAACATTGTCAAGAGATCCGAGAACTCCCGACAAATAAATACATCCGTCAAAAGTAAATAAACTCTCGATGTTGTACATGATGCGTTAGGAGTTGTTCTAACTCCTGACGATGTGTATACACGCGTTGGAAGATGGTTTGCCAATAGGTTTATCCCGACCAAAATCCTGACGCCTATTTAGTCGTCGGAAGTTGATCTCTCGATGCATTTTTTACAATTTTTCGATGATTCAGAATTCTGATAAATGGTATTTATAAAATATACCAACAGACTGTTACAAGATAAAGTTAGTTATAAACAAAAAACTAGCTGAGGTATTTGAGTCACGATTTCTTCAAATTCTCCACCTTGACTCTAATGCCTTACAATCTTTTGAGCTTCCTGATTCTGACCATTTTGTTTACACTGTGTCTGGAAGTTCAAATCCAACCTGATCTAGACATTTGACCAATTTAAGCTTTGAAATAAGCTTTGTCAACATGTTGGTTGCATTGTCTGATGTGTGAACCTTTAGGATTTCTATTTCCCCTACCTCTACTTTGTCTCTAATGAAATGATACTTTATATCAATGTCTTTAGTTCTAGTGTGTTATTGTGGATTTGGGGATAAATGGATAGCACTTTGGTTGTCACGGTAGAATTTTACCACTGTTTGATCTATTCCAAAGTCTTTCAGCAATCCCTTAAGCTACAATGTCTCTTTAATTGCTTCTGCTAAAGCCATATATTCAGCTTCTGTTATAGATAAGGCTACTAAAGGTTGTAGTGTTGCTTTCCAGCTGATTTGATTAGGACCATAAAGGAATAGGTAACCTATTAGGGACCTCCTTTTGTCCATATCACCAGCATAGTCAGCATCCACATATCCATATAGTTCTAAGTTTGGTTCAACTGATTTTTGGTTGACTATTCTTGAGTTTTTGGACAAAACTAAGTATCTTAGGATCCATTTATTAGCCTCCTAGTGTCTCTTACCTAGGTTAGCCATATTTCTACTGACAAGGCTAGTTGAATATGAGAGATCAGGCCTAGTAGAAATCATTAAATACATTAGGCTTCCGACTGCCTAACTATAGGGTATGACTGACATCTATTTTTGATGTTCTTGGTCAGAATCTTTAGAAGAGTTAGCTGAGGATAGCTTGAAGTGTTGAGCAATAGGTAAGCTTACAGGTTTAGCATCACTCATATTAAACCTTTTTAGGATCTTCTCGCAATAGTTAAACTGATTGATGCTTAGAACAAACTCATCCTTGTTCCTTAGGATTTCAATTCCTAGGACCTTGCATGCTTCTCCCAAGTCCTTCATATCAAACTCTCTTTTTAAGAGGTTTTTAACATGGGTTAGATCTTCCTTGGACCTACTTGCTAGTAACATATCATCTATATATATAAGTAGGTAAACCTTGTCCTTATAGGAACCTGTATTTACATAAACACATATGTCAAATCAACTTCTTTTGAATCCAATGCTAGAAATATAGTCATTGAACCTTCTCCAGCACCTAGGTGATTGTTTTAACCCATAAATTGACATATTGAGTAAGAAATAGAGATTTTCTTTTCCTTTAACTTCAAATCCTTTAGGTTGCGTCATATAGATTGTCTCTTCTAGATGTCCATGAAGGAAGGTAGTTTTCACATCTAGTTGATACATTTCTAAATTATTTTGAGCAACAAAGGATAAAAGAAGTCTTATAGAGGTTTGTTTGACAACTGGAGAGAAAATCTCTGAGTAGTCTATTCCTTCCTTTTGAGTAAAGCCCTTTGCAACCAACCTTGCCTTATATCTAGGTTTTTTTTATCACATGATGCACCTTCCTTAAGTTTGAAAACCCATTTAGAGGCAATTGGTTTATAACCCTTAGGCAGAGGAACTAAAGATTAAGTGTCATTCACTTTTAGTGAATGCATTTCCTCATTCATAACTTCTATCCAATCCTATGCATCAGCACAACTTGTTGCTTCTTCAAAAATTGTTGGTTCTTGGTTAGTATGAGCCACAACAATATTTAGAACCAAATTCATATAGTTCATTTCAGATATCTAGCTGGAGGAGTAATGGTTCTCCTTTTTCTATCCCTAGCTAAAACATACTAACTCAAATCAAGCTGCTCATTTACAGTCTTCTCTTGCTCCCCTACATCTTCCTCGACTTCTCCTGTGTCACTAGGTAAGTTAGATTTTGTTGGTTGCTTAGTAGGTAACTCCACCTCAATTCCTATGTTAGATGACTCACCTTCATCCTCAAGGCTTTTCTCCTTTTTCATATGTTGAGGTTGATGCTCTAAAATCTCGTGTCCTATAGTTTGTAAACAGTTGTATGAACGCTTGTGTTGTTAATATATGATATTTACTTCACATTTTGTATTTTTGCTCAGTTACTTGTTTTATTTTCTTTACCACAAACCAATAAACATAAAATCCATTGTTATCTGTATATGACTCAAGCATGTATGTACTGACATACAAGTGGATCATGTCTTGAGTGATAACCAAAATGGTCTGTAGTATATGGATATAGAAGGGAAACCTTATCGTGGTAAAGTTACGGATGCAGCCCGCTTTGTAGAATGGTCACAAGTGTTGTGACTTGTCACAGATGATCTGATCCTGATCATTCGTGTTGGGGACATGCGAGCGGAGGCATCCTATACAAAGAGTTTGTATAAGACCTGACCATAAAGTGTGAACGTTTCGTTATATAACACCATTCATGATAGAGACTTCACTTCACGAAGATGACCATAGGTAACATGACGTCAATTCTGAGTGAGTTGGGAACTCCTGCCATTGAGGGCGGTTCTTTGATTTGTATGGGTGTGAGTGGCCAGGTCGCCGATTCAAACCTACCATTTTGGGGATTCATCTGATTTGGGAGTTAGGAACTCAGTTACACAAGATGGAATTCACTTCTTCCCCGAGGCAGGGGTAAGTAGATAGATAGCTCCCTTAAGAGCTGATTCCAAGGCTTGAATGATGTGGTGCCACACACCTTCTCTTGGCCTGAGAGGTGTTCACACATAGTTAAACTATGTTGTATTGTTCATTAGAGGAATCAGTGGTACTTAAGGAGTGAGATGTAACTATTTGGGTAAAAAGGTAATTTAGCCCAGCTATACTTACGAGCATCTGTGAAGGGTCTAAAGGAAAGTGGAAGTGAGATTTCCATGAGCAGGGGAACAAGGCTATTCCAAATTACAATCAGGAATTAACATAACATTTACAATCGACTTCAAATAAACGGTTAAACAATTCAAATGCAGAAATTACAGCATGAACAACAAATGCATAAAAAGATCAAACTTTACGCACAATAGCAGAAGTGTCTCCATGCTCCGATGCGCATGGTCACTCGAACAATCAGCAACCACAAACGCTCGATCTACATGACTGCAAAACAGCACGAACACTTCACGCTCGTCCTCAACGATCTTCTCAGTCACGAACTCCTTCGCAACAGCGAACGAACTTCTCCGCAGCACCACGAACGACCTCCAGAAAACCTTGACAGTGTCGAGTTGAGTCTGATATCACCAACAAGGCTACCTTGGTATTCTCGGTGTGAGAAATCTAGAGGTGGCTCTGTTCGAACTTGGTATGATGCAGACGAACGGAGGAAACACCGATCGCATACACGACTGGGCAAATGGGAAATGGCAAGAGACCTATCGTATAGGTCGATGCCCAATCGTTTAGATAAAGCTAAACGATCGTCTAACAAAAGCTATGTGATCGTTTAGCTCGGTCTGTCGCCTACAGACTCTACACAATTGTTTACCTTGGGGCTAAGCATCTTCTAGCAAAACTATGCGATTGTTTAGCTCTACTCTGCACGATCATTTAGCACGCCCAGCCATCGTTTAAGTAAATCCGAATTTACTTGATGACTTCATGAGTTTCTTCTTGCGCGAAGAGGAAAACTAAAACTTTTAAATCTTTTCTAAAACTCCATCTTGACAATAGGAAAACCACTTACCTTTTAAACTCACGGTTACCATGATTCAATAACCACCCACTACATTGGTTATTTTAAAGAAAAAAATTAATTATCCAAATTATATATTATAATTATAAATGATAACCAACTTATCATACTATATTCTATAACCTATAGTTTTAATATTTCATCTCATGAAACATATAAACCATAGTCTTTTTCTATTCCATGGTACTTAATGTAATCTCATTTACATCAATCCTCCACTAGATGTATCTCATACATCATACCGATATATTAACATATATAAATCAAAATACCTCTTGTCAATTTGAAACATTTCAAATCACACCAAGAACTGATCCTCATACTGAATCCATTGAGCTACCAAGAGAGACCTCATGGACCTGTAGCTCCGAAAGCTCCACCGGTAAGTTGAATAACTGACTAAACTCTTTAGTCATGGGATCCACACATCCATTAACTGTCAGACAACTCCACTAAAGACCGATAACTGAACACTTCTTACCACAGATATATAATGTGTCCATCTTAACCAATCAACAATGCAACAACCCTTCACAAATCGCTTGTAAGTATAGCTGGGCAAATAACCGTTATGGCCCCTATAAGTTTACATCTGTCTCCTTAAGTACCACTGATACCCTTCTAATGAACATAAGTCAAGTTCTACTATGACTGAAGTCTTCTCTTTCCAAAGAGAAGCTATGGCCACTATGTTCAAGCCTGGAGAATCAGCCTTGAAGGGAGCAATCTCCTTACTCTATCCCCTGTTTCGGGAAAGAAGTGAATTCCATCTTATGGATTGAGTTCCCAGCTCTCAATCAGACAAGTCCCAAAAGGTAGGTATGTTGAGTTGGCAATTTGGCCACTCTCACCCATACTAATCAAAGGACCGCCCTCAAAGGCAGAAGTTCCCAAAACACTCAGGATTGATGTCATGTCACCTATGGTCGTTTAGGTGAGATGTAAGTCTCTAGTATCAACGGTGTTATATACAGAGTCTAGTAATCTCGTGGTCTAGGTCTTATACAAACTCTTTGTATAGGACACCCTGTTCCACATCTCTACATGAATGGTCAGGATCTACCATTTGTAGTAGTTTACAATACTTGCAAACCTCTACAAAGTGGGCCGTATCCGTAGTGTCACCAGGATCACGTATCCCACCTTAATTTTTATACTACAGACCGATTTAGGTTATTACTTAAGGCATGATCCAATTGTATATCACATATACATGCTTAAGTTCACATAAGATAACCAAGGAGCTTTGTTTATTGGATAGAGTAAATGCCAGAATTAAATAACATTTATTTTATTAATTGAGTAATGTGTATCTTTATAAAACAACGAGACTCCAGGAGAATTAGAACACCAATCCCAACAATCTCCCACTTGTCCTAATGACTCGGGAGACTAATGTACAATACAACACAAAAATGTACAATATACAATAAACTAGGGCATACCCCAGTATCATCTCCCAGTTGCCCTAGACAAGATGTCGCATGTTCCGCAGACCCAGACTCTCCAGGTGACCCTCAAACACTTTAGCCGTGATGGCCTTTGTAAAGGGATCAGCAACGTTCTATCCCGTAAGGATCAGATCCTTATCTCCATACACAAGTATGTAGACCCTCATTCTCCGAAGATACTTGAGGATCGTCTTAACCGCCGTCTAGTTATCAAATCCTGGATTGGACTGATATCGACTGACAATCCCTACCACATAGAAAATGTCGGGTCGAGTACACAACATTGCATACATCAAGCTTCCTACAGTAGAAGCATAGGGAATCTGTCTCATCTCTTCAACTTCTTAAGGTGTCTTAGGATGTTGATCCTTAGACAAAACGATTCCATACCTGATGGGTAACAAATCCCTCTTGGAATCCTGCATCCTATACCTGATCAACATTTGATCAATGTACGATGCCTAAGACAGGGCTAACCGTTTGTTCTTGCGATCCTGAATGACCTGGATCCTGAGAACATACTGTGCCTCACCCAAATCTTTCATTTGGAACTGGGCAGCTCGCCAACTCTTAATGTCAGTCAGATACCCTACATCATTCCCAATGAGTAGGATATCATCCACATACAATACCAGGAAAGCTACTGAGTTTTTGATGATCTTCTTGTAAACACAAGGCTCATCAACGTTCTGATCAAAGCCAAACGACTTGACAGCAGTGTCAAATCTGATGTTCTAAGATCTAGATGCTTGTTTCAGCCCATAAATGGACCTATTAAGCTTGCAAACTCTTTGCTCTTGATCTGGAATTATGAACCCCTCTGGTTGAGTCATATAGATGGTCTCCTCAAGATTACCATTATGAAAGGCAGTCTTGACGTCCATTTGCCATATTTCATAATCATAAAATGTGGCTATGGACAGAAGAATCCTGATAGACTTCAGCATGACAACAGGTGAGAAAGTTTCTTCATAGTCAACTCCCTCAACCTGGGTATAACCCTTTGCCACGAGTCTAGCCTTAAAGGTTTGCACCTTTCCATCTACACCTCTCTTTCACTTATAGATCCACTTACACCCAATAGGTCTTACCCCATCAGGTGAATCAACAAGCTTCTAAATGTTATTGAAGTACATAGACTCTATTTCTTGGTTCATGGCTTTAACCCATTCATCTTTTTAAACATTCTCCATTGCTTTCTTAAAAGACAACGGATCCTCGACTCCATCATTCGTAATGACGTTTTGGGATTCAGTCAAACCTATGTAGCGATCTGGTGGGTTCAAAACCCTCCCACTACATCGAGGGAGACTCAACTTTTGAGTTGGTTGACTAGACATCTCGACCTCAACAACTCTTGTTGATCTGTCGGCTTGTTCAACAACTCTTGTTGAACCCTACGCAATCGCAGTCTCAGTCTCACTTGAGATCTCACATAAAACGAGCTTACTTCGTGGCTTATGATCCCTCATGTGATCTTCTTCTAAGAAGATAGCATTAGTGGAAACAAATACTTTGTTCTCACTTGGATCATAGAAGTATCCTCCTCTCGTTTCCTTGGGATAACCTACAAAGAGGCAAACCTTCGAATGGGTTCCAACTTCTTTAGGTTAGCTGCTAGCACATGTGCCGGACAACCCCAAATCCTGAAGTGACGTAAACTACCTTTACGGCCTCTCCATAACTCAAAAGGTATTTCAGAAACACTTTTCGAAGGAACGCTATTCAGCATATAACATACAGTCTACACTACATAACCCTAAAACGAGTCTAGAAGATTAGCATAACTCATCATAGACCGAACCATATCCAATAAGGTTCTGTTTCTCCTTTCTGATACACCATTCTGCTGAGGTGCACCAGGGCCCGAGAGTTGGGATGCAATCCCATGTTCTATCATATAGTTCTGGAATTGGCGGTCCATATACTCTCCACCACGATCAAATCAAAGTGTTTTTATCTTCTTACCTAGCAAGTTTTCAACTTCAGCCTTATACTCCTTGAACTTGTCAAGGGCTTTAGACTTAGTTGCATTACGAAGAGATACCCAAACTTAAATTATGAAAGAGATAAAATATCATACCCACCTCAAGCTCTAACATTCATCGGACCACAAAGGTCTGAATGTACAAGCTCCAAGGCTTTCTTAGCTCTGTAACCTTTTCCAGTAAAAGGTCGTCTAGTCATCTTACCTTCGAGGCATGATTCACATACCGGCAAGGAGTTTTCTTCTAAACTCTTTAGAAGTCCACTTTGCACCAACTTCTCAATCCTATTGAGGTTGATGTGACCTAACCTAAGATGCCAAAGATGGGTGTTTCTTTTGAAGAAACCTTTGGTCTTTTAGCTGTTGTTGCCGTACTGAACATTTCAATGTTAAACAAGGCTTTTATGACTAACGGCCTTAGTACATATATAAGTTATTTTCCATTGAACCATAACCAATCTCCATTCCATTCTTGAAAATAAACACTTTATTCTCAGAAAAAGAGACGGTATAGTCTTGTTCAATGAGACAAGAAACCGAGATTAAGTTCCTCTTAATATGAAAAACTACAAAAACATTATCCAGTAACAGATAACGTTTCTTGTCAACAAATAACTTCAGCCTACCTACAGCAACAGCTGAAACAACCTCCCCAGTTCCGACTTGAAGAGTCATCTCTCCCTGTGGCAATGTTTTTCAGGAACTGAATCCTTGGTAAGAGGAACTGACATGATTGGTAGCACCTGAATCGAGGATCCAGGCAGAAACATCATTCTCTACCAAACATGTCTCCAAGACCAATAAATCATATTTACTGTTTTGTCTCCTCTTTTGGAGAGTTCCCAAGAAATTCGTTTCACACGATTCATTCCACTGAAAATAGTCGGTCATTTTTAAAAGCTTTAAATGGAAATACTAACGAGTTGCTAAAATAAAAACACATTGACCTACGTTAGGTTTTAAGCAAATACCCGTTGTAAAACAAAACACCATCCAATAAGGTTTTGGCAAAACTAACAAGAACCCCGTATGACATCTAGTTTCGCAATGACACTTCAAAGGTTTAGGACAAAAGCCGCTGAAAGGAGGTCAGTTATCCCTCCTCTGAATTGAGAAGTTCTCAACCAGTCATTAATACCAGAACAATTCATGTTCCTTAATGACAAGCCATCATTGATTTGGCCAAGAGATCATTAACATACTTAACAATCTCCCATAAGTGTGACCGGCCATTTTTAAGCCCTAGAGGTCCGTCCCAAAAGGCCAATCCGAAGGGAAAAAATCCGATTGGGGAAAAACCTAAAGCGACCCTATCCATTTCTGGAGTTCACATTGATATTGACCAACTGCACAAAACCCATCCGAAGAGGGATGCTCCGAAGGCGACACGGGGGCGTACAGAATGATCTCATGGTGTGAACCAATGACAGAGACCATAGGACGTGTTGATACACATCCTTCACCCACTTACTATAAATACTCTCTCCATCCACCTTGATATTGACTCATGCAAACACCATCCGAAGGGGATGTATTCTGGGCATCTCGAGGCCAAGCATGAATCTCACGATGTGAACATACAGGGAGAAACATTAGTGGAATCATAGAGATATCTGATATGCCTCTTCCTCCCACTGAGTATTTTATAACCTAAGGTTTAGCGTACTTAGAAAAAACACGACTAAGGATTTTAACTAAGTGATTTTTAGGTTTTCCCAAAAGTAACTTTTACCTTGGATAGTGAAACAACTTTTGATCATCATTCATTAAACTCTTTAATAGAATCTTTGACCAAATCGTCGCATGCTTGTTGAAAATCTATCTAATTTACCTTTCCAGGTAGGTTCCCAGGTAGGGGTGTTACGTTTCCGTCAACTTAAGAATGCCAGCCTTGCCAGAACCCGCCTTAGAAAAAAGGTCTCTTATAGATAGGTTTACAACAAATTTAACATTTTATTCAACCAATTTAATCCTATTAAACCGATTTTAAAAGATTAATCTATGTTACTAAACTATTTAGAATCATTTGAACTTAGGTCTATCTCAATCCAATTTTAAAACCCTTTTAAAAACTTGAGTTCACCCTAAGTTCGCATGCAACTCTGAATTATTGATTTTAGGTATAATTTCCTTTATAACACTTATAAATGGAAACAACCACCACAATGCAAAGGTAACACATGCAAGGAATTCATAACGCTTATAAACAACCTAAGTGTCATGCTCAATGCATTGTCCATTCATTGCTACCTTCTTTTATATAACACTTATACAAAACCGCAATGAAACAAGCAAAACGTGCTTCCATTCACCCTTAAACTATAATACTTATAAGAAAAGGATGATGTATGATAATGTTCAACTGCAAAATACAATTCTTATATTCCATGATGCATGTGAATGCTTTCAAGTAATTTCTTCATGCAATATTATAACATTTATAATACATGATGCATGAATAATTGCACAACTTAAGGTGGGTTTTAACTATATGACAAACACTTTCACTTATAAGCACTATACATCACATGTATAAGCAATAAAAGTTGATGAACCGGGTAAGATTTCCTTAAACACAAAAAGAAAGCTAACTATTACAAAGACAAGGAGTCTCCGGTTCAAATAGGCGAACTGGGTCTTGAACCGCTCGCCAAAGCATCGCTTCTCCTACCATCGTGTACTAAGCACCCCGCGATCGTCTACACGATAAAACAAACACTTCGTTCTATCGCGTACCAACGCTCCAAAGTTAAACGATCGTTTAGCATTTACTATACGATCATATAGAAAAATCCAAACGATCGTTTAGCTATTACTACACAATTGTGTACCTTTACTAAGCGATAAAGTCTGAAGTACACGATCGCTTAGCACGCTCCGCAAAACGCCCGCCTTCCACGATCATCTAAGTGACTATGATGCCACGAAGCACCATCGCCTAAGCGATCACTTAGCTAACGCCTCCGTATCGCATACGCGCGATCGCATAGGTAGTAACTAAGCGATGAAGTTTGCTAACTACACGATCGTCAAGCGCGCGCCTTCTACTAAACGATGAGCATCACATGCTCCCACTACGATCGCCTACCTCTAGCGCCTACGCGATCGTGCAACCAATGCCACACGATATGGTAAACGATTTACCCCATCGCTTAGCATTAGCTAAACGATCGATTAGAAAATACTACACGGTCGTTTAGAAAAAAATATCTAAATGATCGCTTAGTTAAATCCCAACGATCGTTTACCTGAGGCTATACGAACCGACCAATGCTTGATCTTCTTCTTCGTTGAGAACTGCATCGCCATGCGCCAAGGCTTCATCACGAATGACTCGAGAACTCGAACTTTTCGAATTACAAACTCAATTGCAAAGTTAATTTCGCCAAAAACATAGAGGTTCTTACAATTAACACTTTGTAATACTGAAAGCTTTAACAAAAAGGCAATTTAAATCCGAAATGTTCATCAAAATCATCCACAAATGCAGAAAACGGTTTACCACAAATTCAGAAACCCACCGTGACTGAAAAATACATTCAATTCAAATCTGTAATTTGGAATATCAAATAACCTAGCTCCGATACCAATTGAAGGAAATCGGAAGCGAGATTTCCATAAGCGATGGAACAAGACTATTCCAAATTACAATCATGAATGAACATATATTTACAGTCGAATACAAAACAAGTGATTATGCAAATCATATAGAGAAATTACAGCATGAATACACTCAAATCAACAGAGATCAAACTCTACGCACAATAGCAGAAGCATCTCCACGCTCTGATGCGCACAGCCACTCGAACAATCAGCAACCACGAACGCTCGATCTACACGACCGCAACACTGCACGAACACTTCGTGCTCGTTCTTAACGATTTCCTCGGTTACAAACTCCTCCACGACAGCAAACGAACTCCTCTGCAGTACCATGAACAGCCTCCAGAAAATCTCGACGGTGTCAAGTTGAGTCTGACACCACCAACAAGGGTACCTTGGTATTCTCAGTGTGAGAATCCAGAGGGTAGGCTCTGTTCGAACTTGGTATGAGGCAGACAAATGGAGGAAACATCGATTGCGTACACGACTAGGCAAGTGGGAGATGGCGGAGACCTATCGTATAGGTCGATGCCCAATCGTTTAGATAAAGCTAAGCGATCGTCTAGCAAAAGCTATCTGATCGTTTAGCTCGGTCTGTAGCTACAGACTCTACACGATCGTTTACCTTGGGCCAGCGATCGTCTAGCAAAACTATGCGATCGTTTAGTAAATACTGCACGATCATTTAGCTCTATTCTGTATGGTCGTTTAGCACTCCCAGTCATCGTTTAGTAAATCCAAATTTATTTGAGTTTCTTTGCACGAAGAGAAAAACTCAAAACTTTTTCAAAATTTTGTAAAACTCCATCTTATCGAAAAAGGGGTATTTTCTTATAGTGCATGGCAACAAAGAAAGCCTAACATGAAGACTTGTTATTTCATTAACATGTTATAATTGTCTCAATAATAATGGTTGGATGTAGATTAAAAAATCTACATCTCCTTTATAAAAAGTAAAAACTACTAAATAAAAATTGGAGGTATTTCTCTCAGACATCTAACTTTGAAAACTATGCCACATTGTAGCGATGTTGCTGATAATTTCTCCAGATCAATAGTATCCCCTTGTTAATGAAAATGCATTCATTTCCTTCTGTCGGGCTATTCAATCTTCTCTAGGCCCAATTACTCAAGATCAACATTGAGAAAATAAAGAAATGGCTGAGAAAGGCTCTGTCAAATCCTTGATGCTAGATACTCGATGCTCGATATGTTTCTACTCGACACTTGATGCAAATTTTCTTCTATCCTTGACGAGTTTCTATTCTTTCCGCGATAGAACTCGATTAATGTTAGTCGATACTCAACTCTACTTGATGAGACTTGATCTTTACTCGAAACAACTCGAAGACAAAAATGACTGACTCGAAGCTACTCGATAGAGGAAATCGATGCATGATTCAACTCGATACTCTGGAATTCGATATGATTCGAAAGCAAGATTGTATTCATGCGATTTGCAGAAAGATTAAAGTCGATCGAACGAAGAAGATAAAGACAAGAAGAAGAAATACACAGGTTTACGTGGTTCAGCCAAGATGCCTACGTCCATGGGAAGATCCACGTTCTTTTTCACTTAGAAGATTACATACAACTTGTTTGTTTTCAGAACCATTTTCCTTTTAAACTCACGATTACCATGATTCAATAATCACCCACTACTTTAGTTATTTAAAAGAAAAAGAATTAATTATCCAATAATTAATATTATTATAAATATAAATGATAACCAACTTATCATACTATATTTATAACCTATAGTTTTAATATTTCATCTCATGAAACATATAAACCATAGTTCTTTTTCTATTCCATGGTACTTAATGTAAATCTCATTTACATCAATCCTCCACTAGATGTATCTCATACATCATACCGATTATATCATATATAATCAAAATACCTCTTGTCAATTTGAACATTTCAAATCAACACCAAGAATTGAACCTCAACTGAATCCATTGAGCTACCAAGGGGACCTCATGGACCTGTAGCTCGAAGCTCCAACGGTACGTGAATAACTGACTAAACTCTTTAGTCATAGGATCCACCATCCGTTAACTACCAGGCATTCCACTAAAGATCGATAGTTGAACTCTTCTTACTACAGATATATTATGTGTCCATCTTAACCAATCAACAGTGCGACAACCTTTCACAGATCACTCGTAAGTATAGCTAGGCCAATAACCGTTATTCCCTTGTAGTTACATCTGTCTCCTTAAGTACCACTGATCCCTCTAATGAACATAAGTCATAGTCCTACTATGACTGAGTCTTCTCTTCCAAAGAGAAGTTGTGGCCACTATGTTCAAACCTCGGAATCAGCTCTTAAAGGAGCAATCTCTCTACTTATCCCTGCTTTAGGAAAGGAGTGAATTCCATCTTGTGGATTGAGTTCCCAACTCCTAGATCAGACAAGTCCCCAAAAAGGTAGGCATGTTGAGTTAGCAATCTGGCCACTCTCACCCATACTAATCAAAGGACCGCCCTCAAAGGTAGGAGTTCTAAAAACACTTAGGATTGAGGTCGTGTCATGTAACGCAAGTTTTGATTCCTTATTATGCATGCACTATGATGGTAGATAATGTATGATACAAGCTCATGTCCCAGTTACCAATTCCCCGACAACGGTGCCATAAACTTGTAACGGCATAAGTTGTATAATGATGCAAGCAAGGTTCAAGACCACGCATGGATGATTGCGATGATATGCGATACTACTTCTAGATATGCGTTATTAATGAATGTTCTTGTAGTATGTTGTGCGATGTCACATGTTTCCTTACGTTGAAACCAAGTATAATTTCACCACAAGTTTCTTGGTGTGATCCGAGGTCGAACACAGGGATTGTTTTAGGTTGATTGCATTATATTTGTGATACACGCGACCAAGGGTTTTTCATTTTATAAAAGGTTGTTTGTACAAGTATTTAAAAATGCGATAAAATAAATTGCGATGAAAGTAAATTACGATAAAATAAACCTAAGCTATGATGATATAAGATACAGGTTTCATGATACAAGATATTGAGGATGAGACTGGCTGTGAAGATTATACAAAGATCGTGTTATGCGGTAGCAAGTCTTTTGTGTGAAACAGAAAGAGAAAAGATAATTAGTACAAACATCGCAAGTTCCTTAATTGCGTTAAAGGCATAAGTACGGTTCCGCTTTTCCCTTGATGTACATCTCTCAGTGATCGGCCGCGTTTCCCACATTTTTGTGGTGAAACAGGGACAAACGTAATGTACGCAAGGTTGCTTCCATCTCTGGAAGTACTTCTTGCTTTAGTTAATGCATTCTTCTAATGTTCTCTCAACAGATCAAAATGGCATCTTCACTTTTGCTCTCACAAGTGAAGATGTCGTCTAGCATGCTTTAGCTAAACATCTTTATTTCTTTAGCATAGAATAAGTTACTTGTTTAATTCATATTAATCACCAAGGGATTAAAAAAACATCATGGAGAAAATGATTTATGGAAGAACGGAAATAAACAGAGAAGTGGAAATGGAAATGATTGAGACATTCAATAATACTATTTAGCATCTAATACATGATTGTGAATGAAGAGATTAAGAAGATGAAATACAATTGATAAATGAGAGTTAGAAACAAATACAAATAAGCACCAATGCCTTGGCACAGATCTGGAATGGAGAATTGCTTGTCGGCGTTGATGGAATGAATGGAAGGATGAGCTTCCCTCTCAGGCTTACTCAACCAGTAGGCGGGATCTAAGTACAGAGCTTCTTGGCGGGGATTTGGCAGAATTGCACTGAGAATCACCTCTCGGCCTTGTCTTTTCTTTTCTCGGATTTCCTCCGATCAGCACTCAGATCAGCTCTCTCAATAACCTCGTATCAATTATACCCCCTATCAAGTATATCTTTCAGTGAATTCTTTAAGGGTATTTATAGGCTGAAGGCTTTGACTTTCTGACTAGTACTCATGATTGGTTATATTCGATGGACACATAAATATATCTATGGTAAGAAAAGTTCAGTTATTGGTCTTTAGTGCAATGCCTGACAGCTAACGGATGGTGGATCTTGTGGCTAAAGAGTTTAGTCAGCTATTCACGAACCGTTGGAGCTTCGAGCCACAGGTTCATTAAGTCCCCTGGGTAGCTTGGATAAAGTCGAGAACCAGTGTTTGAGTTAATTTGAAATGTTCAAATTGACAAGAGAAAGTTTGATTATATATGATATAATTGGTTAAATGTATGAGATACATTTTTTTTGGAGGAAATTAGATATAAATATGATTTATGTCAAGTAGAGGAGAAAATACTATAGTAAATATGTGATATCAAACTATAGGTTAAAAATATAACATGACTATATTTATTAATATTTTAGTTGTTAATTATATGATAATTAACCCAAAAATCACGTTTGGACGTGGGTTAGTGGGGCAGCGTTGGTTATTGTGACCGATGAAATAAAAATGAAATTGTTTCATTTTGAATCACCCGTCCAAAAGAAATTAGAGAGAGCATGCTAGTGAAAGCTAATTGATCACTTAAGAATTTCGAGAGCCTATACAATAGTCACTCTCCGCCTAAATGATCGTCCACCTCGCACCTAAACGATCGCATAGCTTCTCTAAACGATCGTAATGTGTGACGAGTTTGTTAAACGATCGTATACCATTTCCTAAACGATCATTCAGTAAAACCTACACGATCGTGTAGTGTCTCTTAACCGATAAACATCGTGCTATGCGATAGTGCCTTTTTTCCTCCCACTTGCTTATCACCTACACGATCTGTGCTTCCGCCTTCCTCTACCAAATTTACCAAAGACCACGCTTTGGGTTCTCACTCCAAGAATACCCGGGGCTCTTTTCTGGTGGTGTCATCCCCGCGGCGTTCGTGTTCGTGCGGTTGTTCGTGATGTTGTAGTCGACGCTGCTACTGGGCGTTGGTTGATCGGGTGAAGGGTTCCGCTGCGTTGAGTTCCAAAGATTGAAGATTGTCTTCAACTGATGTGGCACTCTCTCCCTTGTTATATCTTGTTCATAGCATGCCGTTGTTTGCATAACTGTGCATTTGAATGTATATTGTTGTATTTCGGTCACTGTGAGATCGGAGCAACCCGAACGTGTTCATGGAACTCTTCAGTAAGAGATCCTTTAGCATAAACATCCCATCTTCTCTAAAAGTGATGTCTCTGCTAATTATGAACTTCCTCTCTACTGGATACCACATTTTAAATTCTTTGACACCCTCTGTGAAGCCTACAAACATGCACTTAACTACTCTGGCTTTCAACTTTCTCTTATTTTGGTGGACAAACCCTACATATCCAAAGACCTTGAGGTTATCTAGATTAAGAGGATGATTAGCCCATTTCTTCTCAGGGGTAAGCAACTCTAGAGATGTGTGAGGGAACCTATTCAAGGTATACACTATGTAGGCTATAGCTTCTGCTCAATAGTTTTCACTTAAGATAGCATTAGAAAGCAAACATCTAACCCTTTCCATTATAGTTCTATTTAACCTCTCAGCAACCCCATTCTATTGAGGTGTATACTTCATAGTTCTATGCCTAGTTATACCATTCTCACTACAATATTTGTCAAAGTATTCATTGCAAAACTCAAGCCCATTGTAGATTCTGAAGTATTTTAACCTTTTAGATGTTTAAGTTTCTATCATAGGTTTCCATTATTTAAACTTCCCAAAAACTTGGTCCTTAGTTTTAAGAAAGTATATCCAGCTCTTCCTAGAAAAGTCATCTATAAAGGTTAGAAAATACCTTGAGCCATTAAGGCTTGGTGTAGGAGATGGTCCCCATAGGACAGAGTGACATAATCCAATGTTTCTTTGGTGGTATGATGAGATTTTGTGAAATTTTGTCTGGTTTCTTTCATAATACAGTGTTCACAAAAGGAAAGGTGCTCACTAGTCACTTTAGGTAGTATACCTTGTTTATACAGCGCTTGCATCCCTTTTTCACTGATATAGGATAGTATTTTGTGCCAAAGTCTGCCTCTGTCAAGCTTGTTGTTGAAATCGTGTAGGCACTAGTCATCATCTCTACTCTGAATACAATAAAGAGGTCATTGACCTTTTCACCAACCAACACTACCTTAGAATCCTTAATCACCTCTAGGACTCCACGTTTTTCTCTACACTCACACCCAATGGAGTCAAGCAAACCCATAGATATCAAATTTCTCTTGAGCAAAGGTACATGACTCACATTTCTGAGAAGCTTGATTGATCCATCCTTTAGCTTTAAGGATATTGAACCAACCCCTCTGATTTTGCAGGCTTTATTGTTCCCTATGTATATAGATTCTCCATCCACATCCTTGTAGGTATTAAACCAAGGTCTGAAGGGTGTCATATGATAGGTATAGCCAGAGTCAGGTACCCAGACATGCTTTCCAAGAAAAGTTATTTGGTTGATTTTATTTCTAGTAGAGGCTAAGGCATCAGAATAGAAGTAGGACCCTTCAACCACTGAAGCTTCAGGCTATTTTCCTTTTTTATCCTTCTCTTTTTCCTGATTTTTCCGTTTTAAGCTGCAGCAATCTCTCATCAAGTACCCTTTCTTCTTGCATTAGTTACTTTCTTCTTGCATTAGTTACATCTCAGCTTGGTTTTGGGTTTATGCTCTTCACCAAACTGATTTTTAGTCCCTTTAGACTAATTCTACTTGTTATTGCCCTTGACAAATAGCCCTTCTGCACCAGGCTGCTCCTTTTTTACTAACTGAAGCTCCAACTCTCTAGTTCTCAATACTGAAATAATGTCATCAATAGTAACTGACTCTCTGCCATATTTCAAGGCATTATTTACCTTCTTATAGGCTTCGGTAGAGAGTTCAACAAGACAAAGGCTTCATTCTCATCACTAATCTTTTTGCCAAGACTCTTGAACTCAGAAACTATCCTCTTAAACTCATCCAGATTGTCTAATAGTGGTTTAACATAATCCATCTTAAAAGTGAAGAACTTTTCCCTCAGGTATATCTTGTTAGGGAGATTCTTGGTTGCAAAAAGATCTTCCAGCTTGACCCATATCTTGTAAGTTGTGTCTTGATCAATTACCTATCCTAAGATGCTATCACTGAGATTAAGAACCAAAGTTCCATAGGTTGTAAGTTTCATGTCTTCCCTTTCTTGAGTTGTTAATGTAAGTGGTAGAGTCAACAGATCTAGAAGGGCCTTATAAGCTCTCTATTGTCCAAGAATAGATTTAATTTTGACCTTCCAGAGACTAAAATCATCCTTTCCATCGAACTAAGCATAAAATCTATTTTGGTCTTGTTTGATAACTATTTGCTATTTGGTTTTTGAAAATTAAGTATATAAATTCTACTTCTATTTATAATTTTTTTTTCCTTTTTTTGTTATTCACGGTTAATAATCTTTTCAAAACTCACAACAAATTTTAAAAATTAAGAAAAGTAGTAGTTTTCAAAAACTTGCTTTTGTTTTAGACCTTGATTAAAAAGTTCAAATTTTTCTTCTAGAAAATAAGTCATAATATGAAATTTAGAGGGAAAACAAGCATAAATTTCAAATATATAAAACTAAAAACAAAATCAAAATGGTTATAGACTGATGCTAATTATTTTCACTTTTCATGTATGTTTTTTCTTGTTTTATTTAATGTAAGACATAATTAATCATTAATTATTGTTTGAGCATAACTTAATTTTAACGTGTTATATTTTCGAATTAAATAAATGACAAAGAAAAATAAAATAGAACAAAAAAATAATTGTTTTAAATAGAAAAATTGCTAAAAATATTTTTAAGTATAGTAAAATGTCATTGTCTATTCATGATAGACCATGAAAGACTATGATACACATCTACATATCACTAATAGATTTTTGATATATTTGTAAATAAGCTGACTCATTTTTCTTTATTTGAAAACATAAGAAAAAACAAGAGTATATCTTTGCAAATAGTTTTTAAAGGCTAAAACACAATGGTTCTTAAAAAAAAATTAAAAAAAAAAAAAAAAAGTGTAAAATAATTTTTTGAGGAAATATTCAAGGAAAACACACATTGACTCTAAAAAAATTCCTTAAAATTGGTGGATATGAAACACCCAAAATTTTCATTTACATTATAAAGTTTGAAGAGATTAGAGATGAGAGAGATGGGTCTTGAACTATTTTGTCTTTGTGTTGAAAAATGAAAGGACAATACACAAGAGCAACGAAAAGCTTGTTTAAAATTTCATTTGAAAAAGATATACGAAATTTCCCCATGGCATATGAGAGCTTTTTTATTGTCAAATTGCGAGTAATGAAAGAAACTTCACTCTTTTCAATCATCTTTTTAGCAGTAGATTTGAACATCTGATCATAGTATATATTTTAATAATCGAGTTATATAGTTTCTTCTAAAAAAATAAAATATAGTAATCGAGTTATATATTTGGCTAGGTTGACTAATTTACCCATTTCCAAAGTACTAACAATAAAATTGTTTCATAATAGAAGCAATTAATTGTCGCTCCATATTAACTCACTAATTATATAAATATGTCTTCATTTACGAGTAAAAACAATTAAAGAAAAGTGATTATAACCTGTTTCTTGTTTCTTTCTTTCCTTTTTTTCTTTAAGATAAAAAAAAAAAAAAAAGCATACAATGTTGTACTTGGTTTCTTGTTTCTTATTAATCTATGTTTACCCAAAAAAAACATATAAAAATATGTTTCATAACTATTTCTAGTTACTTCAAGGTTTTAAAGTTAAATTACAAATTTAGTTTTTATAATCTAAAAAATGTTAGAATTTAGTCTTTATGGTTTAAATGTTTAAGTTCATCCTTATATTTTACTAAAATCTAGGACTATTTATTAAAGTTTTATCAAACCATACGAACTATATTTTAATTATAAGATTTTATCAAACCATAAGAATGAAATTCTAGCTTTTTTTTTTTTAGACAATGAAGTCTTACCTTTTAAAACTACGGAGACTGATTTTTTTTCAAATTAAAGGGTTCACATTTATAACGTAAATAATCTGTATCCCAAACACAGACTATATAATCTGAATTAAAATAGTCTACACCTCAAATAGAAACTACAAACTATTGTTATCTATTGACCAAAACCCCCCTTAGCAATTTCTTTAATAAACTATTCATAATTATTGTCATTTATTTTCTATTTCTCTCGTTTCTTGTTTTTTGTTTCCTTTTTTTCCTCATCCTCGTTTTTTTTAAGATAGAAAAAAACATACAATATTGTACTTGGTTTCTTATTTCTTATTGATTTGTGTTTACTGAAAAAGAGATAGAAATACATTGCATACCTATTTAATTTTCTGGAAGGTTTTAAAGTTAAATTGAAATTTTGGTTCCAATGGTTTGAAAAATGTTAGAATTTAGTCTCTATGGTTTAAAAGTTTGTTCATCCTTATATTTCGATAAAATCTAGGGACTATTTATTAGAGTTTTAAAAAATCCTACGAACTATATTTTAATTACAAGATTTTATCAAACTGTGAGAATGAAATTCTAACTTTTTTTAGACAAATGAAATTCTAACTTTTAAAATTACGGAGACTAAACTTTTCTCAAACTAAAGGGTTCAAAAATATAATTTAGATAGTTTGTACCCAAATACAGACTATTATGATCTAGACTAAAAGGGTCTACATCCGAAACACAGACTATTATAACCTACAAACTATTATTACCTATAGACCAAAATCCCCCTTAGCAATTTTTTAATAAACTATTTATAATGTGGTGATTTACTTTTTCTTTCTTATATAATTTAGAGTAAATTTAATTAGTTTATGTGGAATTTACATATTCATATTGGTATGAAATTTGAGCAACTTTAAAACTGAAAATAGGGGGAGGTGGGGAGGTCTCAAGTACTTCAGCTAGAGATGTCTCAATCAAAAGCCATGTGATTACTTTGATATAATATATGTTTCTTGTCATATACTTGGGAAAGGCAAGAGATCAATCTATAATTTTGGTTAAATTATGGATTCATTTAATTCCTATAATTTTAAAAGTTAGAATTTAATTCTTATAGTTTAATAAAACCTCATAAATAGTCTCTATTATTTGATAAAACCTTAAAATTAGAGATTATTTGTGATGTTTTATTATACTATAAAGATTAAATCCTAACTTTTTTTTTTTCAAATTATAGGGACAAATTTATAATTTTTAACCTATGGTTTAATAGTTTACTTTGCTAAATATAAAATTCCATACTGTCCTTGATGTTTTATTGAATATCAAAGGAAGCACACGGGTTGGGACCTCTCTTTCATTCACATGAAAGCTAGCCTTCTGGTCTTTTCTTTAATGCTTCATCAAAGGAAAAGATTAAAAGAAACTTTAGAATATAACATTTTATGTCCTACCATTGCCATTTATAATTCATTTTCAATTTAGTCCTTAAAGATATTATTTTGTGTTATTATATAATAAGGTAATATAATAAGGTAATAAAAGAAGTACTTTATAAGGAATGTGAAATCTCTTAACCTTTTTCAATGTGGGATTCTGAGTTTGCATTAATAAAAGTTAGAATGAAAATAGGTGTATTTCATTTTTTTTGTATAAAGGTTTGGTGGCAAATTCAGAAATTGAATTTCAGTTTCTACTGTTGTTCAAAATGTATGTGATAAAATTAGTTGTTATTACCTACTTATGTTAAATATAACTATTATTTCTTTTTACTTATTATCATGCTAAATAATAATTTTTTTTTTAATTATTGTTGAATTTTTCTAAAATATAGTAAAATGAGATAACTTGTTTACAAATTTAGTAAAATGTCACTGTCTGTCAGTGATAGACAAAAAGTATAATTTGTCTCTGTTTTTGTAGAACTCATTGAATTCTAATTCACTCCTATATATTTCGTTATTAGATCAATGTAGTTCCATTTCTCTTTGTAGCCACTTTTTTGCATTGTATATAAGTTTACACGTATCTCAACTAATTTCATGACACAAATCTGTGATCTTATCGTATTTGGATATAAAAAAAATTCGTAGGATATTAAACTCATTCTCCTCTAAATATTTTATCAAATCCAAAGTACTACCAGACCAATTCAGGAATGCAAATGTAGGGAGACAAATGAGATAGTAACTAAAAAAAAAATTAATTCCTCTTTATTCCAAACTTCTTTATTTTATTGCTTACTTTCCTAATTTTTGTTTCTAAGTTGGAAAGATTATATGTTGCAATAATTATTTTCTCAGAAAGGAAAAAAAGTTGCAAGAATTAAGTTCATAATAGATAACTCAAAATGTTTAATTTATTCATACATTAACCAAAAGTAACCAAAATCCAACATTCATATGTAGTTAAACTATAATTGTTGCCCTAAAAAACACAAAAAAAGATTAAAACAATAATAATGCATGTTGTTCAAATAATGGAATTTACTTATTTGACCTTAGTAGAAATTAGAAGGTTAATTGAAATTGTGTTATTGTACAATATATATAACACATTAAGTATGAGAAATTAAGTCAAATATTTACATTAAAACAAAAATAGCTATCTCGAAGAAAAAAAAAAGTAAACTACGAGATTGACAATCACACACGGATAAACTACACCCACATAATATTATCTACAAACGAGAATAACTATTTATATTATCTCCAATATCTATAAAGAGAGGTATCAACTTAATTGAGATATCTCGATATGCCCCTAATCCCTTCCATTAGTTCTTTGTTCAAAAAAATTATCTCCGACATGCAAACTACACCCAATGAAAGAGTTGTGTTACATATTTAAACTCCATTATATTATGTAAATTCAAATTAATATTATTTAATCGATCAATTTAATGACTTTTTTTTTTTGAAAAATTATTATAAATGATAAAACTGTTGAAATTATTTACAATCAATAGCAAAATATTTTAATCTATCTGCAATAGACCGCGATAGACACTATCTATGTCTATCATGATGCAGATAAATATAGATAGTAGTTTATCGTAGTCTATCGATAGATAGTGAGATTATGCTATACTTATAAATATTTGGTTTATTTTTCTATATTTGAAAAGAACTTTTTTATTCTTCTCCCTCAATTTTCTGACTTTTTTCTTCTTTTTTTGACTCTTAATTTGAACTTTTTTCCCCACTTGCAAGCATGAAAAGTCAAGCTTTTAAGATTTGATCTTTTTTAAAAAAGAAAATTATATTCCTTTTTTTTTTTGGTTTCACAATCTAATCTCGAAAGCCACGTGAACTCTATCAATAATTTCTCATTAAAAATTGGAAGATTGTAGTGTAGCATGTGAATAACAAAACTTAAATTGCAAGCATTATATATGGTAGACCAATAATGATAAATTAGATTGAGCATTTGGCTTTGAATAAATTTGTTTAGAAGGGTATTTGTTATGATTTTATGCACTAAACCTACTATTTTTATTTATTTTTAGGTTAAATTATTTATATTTGGCGTGAATTTCATAATTATATTTAAATTTATGATTCTTTATGTCCCTATAACTAAAGCTAAATGTTTTAAATGATAAAATTGTTGAAATTATTTTCAAATATAATAAAATGTCATTGTCTACCACTATCCATCACTAATTGACAGTGGCATTTTGCTATATATGTAACTAAGTTGACCTGTTTTGATATATTTGACAACAGTCCTATAATTAATGAATGTTAAATAAATGTTGAACAGTGTGTTACATACATTGTTATGTTTAACTCTAGCTGAATATGTATATATGTCAACTTACATCAGCGTCATATCAATTTTATTATACATTTTATATCATTCATTTACATTCAGGACCACTTCGACTTATAAACTAAAGTACAAGGAGAAAAACCAAGACTTTGGAAATGATGTATATGTATGAAATTGACAAAAAAAGAAAACAATACTTTTTTAGTTGGATAAATTTGAGCACAAAAAATTTTTCGTTTCCATCAAAATAAAATTGAGTTTAAAAATATATGTTAATCTTTTGGTCAATAATATATGTTTTAACCAATTAAATTGTATATAAGTTGACTTCGAAATATATTTTAAACTAATTAAAGGGTGGAATTAATTATTATTTTTAGATTATAAAGTGTTTAAGAATTAATTAATAAATTATACAAACTATTAAACAAAAGGAAAAAAAAACTTTAAATATAATCACAAAAATTACTTAATTCAAGAGGAGATAATTAAGGAGAGACAAGAGGATGGTCAAAAATTCTAGATTGAATTGTTCCTTTAATTTCTTTTGCCTCATTGTGGGCAGCAAAATGGGACTTTTGGATTATGGAATTTTGAAGCTTTTCATTTGTCAATGAATCAATTTTAGTGGTGTGGTTTTATGATATCTATATTAAAATATTACAAAGTCAAAATAGCAAGGGATAATTATTGGAACTCTCTAAGGACATAAAATGATAATTATCATATGGCACATTTGGCCCCTTTCCAACTTTTGTTCTTTTTTCCCACAAAAAAAGAAAAAAAATCAAATTACAAATTTCAATTTTGAAGGCTATACATGTATATTTAGTTATTATATTTAAAATTTAAAAAAAAAAAATCTATTGCTCCATATAAACTTTTAAGATTGTATCCATATAATCTTTGTACTTTAAAAAGTATTAATTATAAGATCTTGAGCTTTAAGTTTTACGTTTAGTAGGCTCATGCCTATTCATCTTCATCAGTATGATTGTTACATGGTATGTTAATCATGATATTAATTTATGGATTTTGCAATATACTAGTTTTTCAACCATCTCTAGTCACCAACTCTAGCATAATTCAGCTAATTAAGACATAACATTCTCGACTCAAGATCGAAAATTTAAAAATTCTATTAGATATAATATTATTGAAAGTTTAGTAGAATGTTTTTACCTAAACGCAACCCTTAAAATTCAAGTGTTGTCTTAAAAGTCAAACTTAACCAAAATGGTTATTAAATAAGCTTTGGAATTAAGGTTATAATTACAAAAAAGAAAAGTAATAATGTCAATTCGTAAATTAATTAACTTGATATTAATGAATTATGTAACATGATCGATCTTACTTAAATGTTCTTGAAATTCAATCCAATATTTGCCTAGTAAATATTCTAGATCAATTCAATATGTCTTTGAAAGAAAAAGATTCAAACACTTAAAATCAACTTTATCAAAATTTGTTCAAAATAACCTAACCGCAAAGCTTTAGATTAGCTTTTCAACTAAACATTTTATCAACCATAGCAAAAGAACTAAAGATGGGCAAACTTAATATTTTCTAAAAAGAATAATGTTGATAAAACAATAAAATTATATCAAAATTATGAAATAAAATGTAAATTATAATTTAATTTACTGCCTAAACACTTTCATCTTGAGGTTTTTTTCTTTACTAATTCGAAAGGCATATTCAAATGGTTAGATTTCACCCTCGAAAAATCAAAGACCTCACAATGTTTATAAAATAAATGAATTATTTCTCTCATTGTCAATTGATTTTAAGATGAAACCTCATGTCATTTAATATAGTAATATAGTCTATGAATCCCAAGCAAGTATTCAATCAAAAAAAAAAAAAAAAAAGATTCAATCTAAAAATAATGATCCAGAAAGGTATCATTTTGAAGAGAATGTAAGTATTCCACATAGAAAAAACTAGTGACTTCACAATGTTTATAAGATAGATAAGTTACTTTTCCCACTGTTAATTGATTTTAAGATGGAACTTCATATTATATTTAATACAAATTTCTTGTTGCAATTTCATATGAGCAAAAATTGACTATCATTTACATGCATGAGTATTTTTTAAGGGTTAAATCACAAGTTTAGTCTTTTAAACTTTCATTATGTTTAATAAGTTCTTAAACATCTATTAAAACGTGTCGAATAGGTTTTCAAATTTTCAATTTTAGCAAACCCCTAAACTTTAAATGTTTATAACGTATCTCTAAATTTTCAATTTTATGTTTAATAGGCTCCTAACATATTCAAAAAAAATTTAAATTAATTAATCTTTTAAGTATATATAAAATTGAAGTTTGTGTTTAATAGCATCTATAAACAATCATTCTTATATACAATATCTTCATGAATTTTTTCCTTAAAAAAATTGAATATATTGATAACCTATTAGACACAAAATTGAAAGTTCAAGCCTCTCGATATTGAAATTGAATTTAAGTTTAGAGACGTATTATTAGACACTCAATGACCTTAAACTCAAAATTAAAATTTCACATGAACTTATTAAAAAAAAAATAAAAGTTCCAAGACTTACTTCATAAACACAAACTTAAAAGTTTAACGACCAAACTTGATAAGTTAATTCCTTTTCATTATTATTATTATTAAAAATGAAAATAATTGATTGCAAGCCTAGCAGCAACCAAAGTCCAAAACAACATGACTCCTTAGCCACCTAGGTATAGAAGGAAACCAAAAACAATTAGCACACCCATAGAAAGGATTGGTTGACAATAATACAAATCAAATATTATCTAAATTATGCTTGAAAAAATAAGAGAGGAAAATCATTAAAAAAAACAATAACAAAACGTAGCCTATTTGAACATAATTTAACTTGTTAACACACTATTGTATCCTTGACTCAAATGTTAGGAGTTTAGGAGAAATTCGATAAAATGAAGTTTGGAAATGAACTTCTAATTAAAATTCAAGGAACAAAAAAATAGACACCTTTCCTTATCATTGCTCATCTTCCTTCGTCACATCTAACCAAGATGGCCCCATAAGCCCTTCTACTTGATGAATTGATAAGTTATGAATTGGTATGTCTTCTTTGATTCTTTTATATGAATAAAATTTTGGCCGACGTGTTAACATCTTCATTGATATTTTTATGTCTACGAGGTTCATCATCAATGCAAAATTGAATTGCAATTTCCATTATGTTATAGTAAAATTAATGAAATATAACAAAAATATCAACAAAATAGTACTGGTATAGATATAATGTTAATAGATATTTTAACTTTTAAAATAGACACGATCTTTCTTTATCATTGCTCTTCTTACTTCTTCAATTCTAATCAAGATGGCCCCATAAAGCCCTTCTTCTACTTGATGGATTGATATGTTATGAGTCGGTATGCCTTATTTTATTCTTCTATATGAATGAACCTCAAAATAAAAATTTTGCTTGACATGTCAATATTTTTATATGTCCATAAGATTCAACATTGACATCAAGAGTTGAATTGACATTTCCATTATATTATAGTAAAATTGATGAAATATTACAAAAGTATCATTTAAAACTAATTTGAGATAAACATATACATATGTATTTTGCAACATGGAAGAAGGCAAGAAAATTCGAATATATGATCTTTCATCCAATGTTATATGTTTGATAAGTTTGAATAAATTATTAACATTGGTGTTTGGGGAAAAAATGGAAGTATCATTTTGTACTTTAATATTATTTTAAGCATATAAATTACATGATGAATTGGTATTATCTTACAATCACTCTAAAATTAGAGTTCAAATTCACTCTTCGAAAGGTACAATTATTCTGAGAAGTGGTCGAAGAGACAATCAATTTCCTTAATTAAAAGAGAGAAATTGAAAATATATTTCAAATTTAAAAAATTTGAAAATATATTTTTTTCTTTTTTCTTTTTTCTTTTTTCTTTTTTTAATATAAACATACAAAACAAGTTAACCAACCAACGGGCTACAACGCTTCTCAGAAAAAACAGAGGAAAACCGCTCAGGCAAACAAAGAGAAGACCCTCCAACTTCTTTAGGGATGGAAGAATGAATAACAAAACCTGACCTCCCTACACCCCCAACTCCCATAACAAACCGCCGTTCGAGCTAGACGGTGAGCCACCCCATTCGCGAAAGTGAGCACCAATCAAAAGACAACAGCCGGACAGCCTCAAAAGGATTCCCAATCTCCTTCACAAGTTATTGAATAGCTTCATAAAATGTTGATATCAATTGGGTAATACTACTTTGTATATTGTAATTATGAGCTTTAGAATGTTCAAAAGAAATACTTTAGATATAGATTTGAGATATGAATCTTTATATTTATTACAGCCAATTTGCCATTTCTTGATCTACCTTGTACCTCTTTTCAAGTATGGAATGGTGTTCTTTTCTCGATAAATTTTCAATAACCTAAAATAGTATTTTGAAAATTCTTTGTTAAATTTAACTAGAATCTTTTTACTTCTTAGATAAATTTAACTAGAATCTTGAACTAAGATTAATAACTCCATATAACTTCATGTTGTGGACAATTATGTTGGATTAAAAAAATATATATATCTAAAAATTTGTATGAAAAAGGTTTCTCATTTCATTGACGTATGTATGCCAGTAACATATAACTTAAAGTCAAAAATTCAATTCTCCTACCTGCATATTGTATTAAAAAAAAATAGAATATACACACACAATCGATTTCAATTAAAGAGTTTTAATTCCATCATTTTAAAATGTTGGCAGATTTCGTGATTTCTAGCCAGGATTCAGAATTTAAAGTTATTTAAAATGAGTCTAATAGATCTTGTTTCTGATAAACATATAGATATTTTAAGAAATCCTTAAGTTTGTTTTTAGTTCAAATAATCAAAATAGTTAAAAGGCAATAACCAAGAAAAATTGACAATCTATTTTACAAATATAGAGTATGGTAAAATACTATAAATATAACACATGCGATGGAACTTGTTCTTATAAACGTAAGAATGCATTTAGGTTAGGAACAAACAATGAACACATCCAAAACTCTTTTTTTCTCTTTTTTAATATTCAAAACCATTTTCTTCAAAGGAAAATTTCTACTCCAATTTTCATTTCATTTCTCTTTTTTTAGTTCAACAAGAGTTGAAAAAATCAAACCTCTAAGTTGAAGGTGTGCCTAATTAAAAGAAGGATAACTTATTGGGAAGTAGTGTTCAGGTTGTCATTTCGTTTCTAACGTTCCAACAGAGGTCAAACTATATTCAAATTACTAATATAGATGATCAATAAAGATGATCTAGATAAATAAAAATCACAAATAAAAGGAGAAACGAGAAATATAAACATTGTTAAACAGTATAGTTCATTAAGAGTGACTGAATTTCATAGAACTCCCCATCTCATCTCAAAATGATAACTTATTTAAACATTCATTATTTAGCATTGATGGCCAAAAAAGTCTTCAGAACCTGATTATAAGGATCAAAATAAAGTGATTTACACGATGCCAAAGAGAGATTTCAGCACAGGCAACAAAATCCATTATTTTGATGCATAGCAAATTCCAAAGGCAAACAATTCAATAAGGATTTTTGTGTCTGAAAAGAAACATTACCAAAATGGTCATTCCAAGTAAGGTCTATCTATCTAAGCTTCTGGTTCTCCACCAAGCTCCACTCTTAGGTTGTCATAAGGATACACCTTTGGCGCCTGATTAAAAGAAGGATGAAGTTTATTTATTAATCACCTTGAAAATGGTAAATTCATCCAAAACATAAATTAAGGCACAAAGAGTTGAAAGATAAATAATAATACGAGGATCCCTCGAGATGGAGAACGAAAAGAGAAGTCTTTTAATCCATCAAGGAAAAGGATCCAGGGACAAATACAAGCTGTTTTGGTGAAATCATAGATCGGAAAACTTGTTGTCTTCAAGAAGTGTTGAACCATAAACTGTGTTTTTTATTCAGTTTCATTTTTCTCAAGGCACTGCATAGTCTTGTCACAGGGCACACGGTCAATAGACTGGTTTCTATGCAAATATCAAGGAAGTAAATGTACCAAATGGAAACCACATTAAAGTATACAAAGCCAGGCTATACAAACCACCAAACAAGAATATAAAAAAGGTTTCATCCTTTGAACCTTCAATCTTTTCCCTGTCGGACCTATATTTGGATGAAACACTTGCCCATATATCCTTTATATATATATAAAGTTCAACACAATCTCATGGTCGAGGGTATATACCTTGACCGGTTGAGTTACACTCTTATTTTTTCTTTTTATTTTTTGAGAAACAAGCATTAAATTATCATCAGACTAGTTGAGTTACACTCAAGTTGGCAAACAAGCCTACATATCCTAAAGTTCTTTGGTTTTTCTCTTATGGGATGATATATGAAATTATCTAGAGATTTTATCATCTTATGCTGGGACCTTGGTTGTTTGTTCTATGCAAAGATGAGTAAGAATTTGAACCATATATTCTATGGACGCTCCTTCAATAGGATATCCTAAATTGGGAGAGTTTTTTTTTAAATGTTCTTGATCAGTCTCGCCCTCTCATGAGATTGTCTTATCATGCCAGTGGAAGTACTTCTTATCCCCCATTTTTGGTAATCCTATGAAAAAATTAGCTGGAAAAAGACAAAATTGCTTAGTCTTCTTCTAGGGGATGACTGGATAGGCTGCAACCCTCTTAAATTTACCTCTGAAAGATTTGACAGTGTAGCAAAATCAAAGCAGTTCACCATGAGTCGCTGGTCACAAGACACCTACCAGTTGAAATTGCAGCTTAGGAGGATTCTATCTGATATTGAGATGGAATGGATTAGACTCCAAAACCTGATTAGCCACAATCAACCTAGCATCCAGCAGGATTCTAGATGATTATACTCCACAGAAGAAGCTGCTTAATGGTGATGGTGGGTTGTCACCCCCTACATCAATGAGAGAAAGTCCACTCCTCATCAATTACTAATCAATGTGATTTGGAAGGCCGAGGTTCCTAAGAAGATGAAAACTTTCCTTTGAACTGAAAATGAAGAGCCAAGGATCCAAGGAAGCTCCCAAATCTGCCGGTTTTCTTTAGTGTTGATGGATCATGTGCAAAAGTAATTTATAGAGTCATCATCACGTATTTTTGCAGTGACCCTTTCGTGGCTCCTAGTTGGTTGAAGTCAAGGCTCTTTCATTCTTTTGGCTTAGACTAGTGTTCCCAAAAGGTTGAACCACCCTTTCCCAGCTTTTGGAAGGCTCTCCTTTTAAGGGGCTGGCTCTTGGTTTGTGGTCCAATGCCATGACAGCCAGTATTTGGAGAATGGTTCAAGAGAAACCAAAGAGCTTTCAAAGGGATTCTCAAACAAATTAAACCAACTCAACTATAAAATCTAAATAAACAGACTAGTTTTTTATTCTATATCTTATAAAACAGACCCAACCAACATATATTGCTCAAGCACATTAAATCGACTCAATTTGATGGTCCTTATGTCATCTTTGACCTTTAGCTTGCATCTTTCAACCTTCTAGGTGGTTTCAAGGGACACCAATGCAAAAACAGAAGGGAATCACCAACGCCAATGCAAGGACAGAAGGGAATCACCTTCGACAAGTTTGAGGCTTATTTTGCTTCTGTATTATCTAAAAGTGAGTTGATAACCATGAAAAAAATAAAAAAGAAAGAACAAGAGCATTGTTGACCCCAAGTTGAATTAGAGAGATAAGTGCGTTAAATGAGCTTGGTAGGCAAAAGTGAGTGGCTCTGGTTAACCTTTGTGAGACATTGAGACTGGGGGAGGGCCTTGACGACCAACCTCAAGTATGGAGGGTTGATGGCTTCCCTATGTCACGATGCAGTTATGGGAGACAAGGCTGGTGGCTGAAGTTTACAACTTAGAATTTCCCAGAGGCCAGGTCGTTGCTATAGATATTCCCCTCCATTCAAAATTTGGTGAAAGGGTTAGCTTCACTATGTGGAGGATTAGTCTTATCGCAACCAAGGAGATCTATGGCAAGGAAACTTTCAATAAAGATGCCTCCTTTCTTGACAGATTTTCTTTTCTCATGCCTTCATGGTTAGAAAAAAGGAAGGTTGGTAGTGGGTTTGATTTTAGTTTTGAATTTTCCCAACAACCAAAGATGTCAATATCAGCTAAAAATGGTTGAAGTTTCCTTTTGGCATGATAGATGGCTTCAAGGAGCTCCTTTGGCAGAAAATTCTCCTTGACTCTACTCTACATCTGACCAAAAGTATGCTTCCATTAAATACAGTTAGAAACCCTCTGCTTGTTTTTCGAACTTATGCCTTAGGTGCAACTTGAAAGATGCAGAAATTCTGAACTGGGCTAATATCAGCCACTTGCTGTCTTCTGATCATTTAACAGAATCTGAAGATATGCGGGTTTGGAATTTGGGGGAAAAAATGGTTCCTTTCTTATCAAATCCTTGCTGCTGGATTGGCATTCAATGTTTTAAGGGGATCTCTTCTTGTATGGCTATCAGGAGTGACATTTACCCCAAAAGTATCAGAACTTTCCTTTGGGAGCTCTCTCACCATGCCATAAATACTCATGAAAAACTACAATGGAGGTTACCGTACATTGTTCTTTTACTTTTAAGAGAATGAATTTCATAATGAATGAAATGAAAACGGAGTTAATAGAGTCCCATTGCCAATAGGTTGATCACAAGAAAGTTTTTCAATTTAAAAGAAGAGAGGAAAGACTATAATTGGTAAAAAGGCATTTACATTTAGCATGAAAAAAGTATCAAATCCATAAAATTACCGAAGGTCAAAGGTTGAGTGCTTAGCATTGAAAGTTCGCCCATTTCTCTCCAACAAAAGAGTCCAAAAGAAAATTATGTAGATCGCAACCTAAAGACTTTTCCTACATGAATTTTGCTCGGCATAACCATGTTCCAACCAAAAGCTAGGAACATAAAATGTCCAATACCTATTGGCCAAAAAGCAAGTACCAAAAAGATGACAATTGAAATTGAGTTTCCACATTCGAAAAACACGTAGCAAACCAAGTGGGGGAAAGTGAGAAGTATGGCATTCTTCTTTGAAGTTTATTTGCAATATTAATAGATACCCTTTATGAAATGAGGTAGCCATATTTGGTTCTCTTCCCAACTTGGTAAATCCTTTGCAGAAAAAAATGCTGATATCACAGAGACATTTATTTTCCACTTGTTCTTTTGCAACAAGGATTTGGATTGACATGTTATCCTCCTTCAACTGGCCCATGGCTCTTCCAGTGGACCCAAAAGCTCTTCTTTCTTATACTCTCGTGGGTCATCCTTTTAAGAAAGAAAATGAGCTTCTATGGTTATCTCGTTCAGGCCTTCTTTTGGTCTACTTGGTTTGAGAGAAATCAAAGGCTTGTGGATAAGGATTGTGATTATTATAGATTCCTGGATAATGTCATCTACCTATCTATCTCTATCTCTTGGTGTAAATTACTCATGTTTTTCCATTCTTGTAGCTTTGCTTCTCTTTTCCCAAAATGGGGATGTTTCTTGTAGCTCCTTTGAGTTGGAGTTGTTTTCACCTCTTTGTTGTAATTTCATAAAGCCCAAAAAAGTTCGGTTTCTATCCAATCATATTAACCACACGACAGTGAGGGAATAGACTAGGCCAGCTATAAACATGCCATGCCCAAAGGGTAGATTCAAGATGAGTTTCTCCAACATCCAACTAAGATCACTTTTCAATGTTAAGAATGAAAATAAAATATTTAAACATACTGGAACCTATGAAGCTTAAGCTTTTGGTAGATCTAGTGATCATGTAACATGATATCAAAACAAAAGGTCAATTAGTAATGTATTTTCTCTCCAAGTAATATTAATAGTAACTTGTTAGGTCTTGTTGGGTCTTTTACACGAGTGAATGAGCGTGTTAAGACTATGAATAATATATTAATAATACTTCTAGTCCCTCCTACTTACCTTTTCTTTCCATTATCCTTCCTACTCTCCTGAAACCTCATTGCTTGGACAGAGAAGGGAGAACAACACTCCACATCAAAAAAGCTGTGAACTCAGTAAGGGTGCCTAAGATCAGTCCAGGGTCTAAAATTCAAAGAATTGTGTGACAAAACAAACTCTTTGATCTTCTACTGTGGTCAGTAAAATTCCATATTAGTAGGCTAGGTATGGTAGACAGTTACCCTCAATGGAAAATCTCCAGAGCCAATAGTATAAAATTAATCAAAAAACTGTTATGTTTTGCATCATATTATAAGTTAGTCATCTCAAGAAACATTTATCTAGCTCCGCCCATGTTTCCACCTCTAAATCAAAGAAATCAAATGCTATATACAAAGGATAACTAACACAATTCGATTCCACGAGAAAAGAGAATTCACTCTGAACGATTCCCTGAACCGAGCATCATCATATTTCATAAAATGCACGGTAATAAACAAGAGATTTATCCTTCAACAGTCACGCAACTATGCAGGTGGGGATATCAAATAACCCAACAGAGAACGTAGTACAAAAGATCTGCAAAAGATGTCCAGTTCAGTAAACTTACAAATGGTATCTTAGACGCTTTATCGTTCCATACAGCCAAAAATCCCAGAGATGCAAAAAATCCCAATCCCCCACATAACCAAGCCAAGGCTTCGTACTGAATAAGAAAAAATAACAAGATAAATAGACAAATTGGAGAAGAAATGAAAATACAAAATCTTCAAAGAGAACCATCATACCTTCCCAACCGTATCTGCAATGCGATCGATACAGGGCTCGGGAAAAGGAGTTCCATTATCCCAAACCAGTTCGTCATTCACAGGTAGCTAAAAAGGGGGAAACAATCATAAATCCTACAGAATCTGTGTGAAAGAGACACTGATTTCGCAACGAATTTAAGGGTAGAAGGTTGAAATGCTTACGGGTTTGTCCGGAACGATGTGTTTGCCGACAGGAAGGCCCATGCCGGAGCGAAGTCGAAGTGATGAAGCGATTGAGCGACCAACAACGCCATTTCCTCCAAGGATCCTTGAACTCAAATTGCTCAGCCTGCCTGCCATTTTCGGTGGTTTTCCTCTTCAAAATTCTTCAAAATTCCTAAATCGTCGTCTGTTCCTCTTTTGAGTTCTTGTTCTTCACAAGAATCAGAGCAATGGGGCAAAATAATAATTAGAATTAAAAAAATAAATAAATAAATAAATAAATAACTCTTCAAATTAGGGCAGTTTTAAACTATTTATACAAAAAAGTATATTTAATCTTTTTTTAAGAGAAGTTGATAGATGCTATAGAAGTCCTTTGGTGTCTATCCGTGATAGAAATTAATAAAAGTCTATTCATATCTATAAGGGATAGAAATGGATAGAAGTCTACCATCATAAACACCTATAGAATTTTATCAATCTATTAATGTTTTTTTTCTTTTTGTTATTTTTTAAATAATTTGATTTTTTTTTTTTTATCTATAAAAATTTCCTTTAGAACTATCCTCAAAACATTTAAAATATTGTTTTTACTCTTTTAAATTCTGAAATTTGCTTCAAAAATATCCATAAATTTTAAAATAGTTCCAAAAAAAAATTATAAAAGAGTATGTTTATGTGATAATGTATACAATATTTATTTTTTATGAACATTATTGCATATTCATGAATACACACGAGGCTAAATCTATATTTACGACGGTTGTGTTATGTCATACAAATAACAAGATCAATGAAATATTTTTAAAAAAAAAATAGCAACAAAATGTAACCCTAATTTGAATATAGTATTATAATAAGTATTTTAACTCATTTAAAAAGTGTAAAATGCTTATTTATTAATCTAGATATCGTTCGATGAGATTTTCAAAGAAATTTAATTCGTGAAATTTTTTTATTGATTTCGGTATAGCATAGTGGATACAATCTCTAATATTTGATCATTTGATGCTTTCTCTCGAAAAGTAAATTTTAATCCATAAACTTATTGATCTTCTTAGATAATCAGCCTTTGAGCTTAATGATCTTCTTGGATGATCGGCCTTTGGATTTGATGATCTTTTTGGAGGATCGATTTGTGGACTTGTTGATCTTGTAGATTAGTTTGGAATTACCTCTAGCTTATGTATCGACTTTGACCAGCTTCTGCCTTGTTAATCGTCTTGGATCGGTTTTTGGAGCTTCAATCTTCTAGTCTTTAAGCTTGAGAGCTAGAGAGCTTCGATATTAAGAATTTGAGAGCTTTCAAGCTTCAGTCTTTAGACCTTGAGAGGAGTTAAATTCTTCAGATCTTCAGGGCTTTCACAATCTTTGAAACTTCAGATCTTCAAAGAGCTTTGGTCTTCAAAGCTTTAAGGAAGTTGTGTTCTTCTAATCTTTAAAGCTTCAACCTTGGATCTTCAGAGCTTTGGAATTTCAGTCTTCAGAACTTCAATCTTTCGTTCTTCGAACATGCTGACGTCAAAGTTTTTGCCGCCTGCTGTTGAAGTCGTTGCCACCAAACAGACTGCCGCTATCAAGCATGCCTTTTCACCACCGAGCAAATTTCACTTCAAATCAGATCTGTACATCTCATATCTATACCGTTGAGACAGTAAATTTATTTTTTATTTATTTGTTATTCATTATGAGCTAAAAAATGGAACAACTAGAGTTGCATTCTATTTTTGTCTCTTTTAATAAGTTGTTTGATATATACACAAAGGAATGGTAACTAATAATGACAAATCATATTATTTTGTCTTCTATTTTTTGGCTAGGAGGGACATCAAAATTAACCCCAAACAAAATGATATGAAAACCCTAGAATTTGAAAATTAAGAACCCAAATGTTGAAACCCTAATATCAAATTTTAAAATCCCTAATCAATGACAAAAGTCCCAAAGGGAAGAATTAGATTTGGATTACCTTTTGATCAAAGACTAAGAGATAAGGAGAACTAGTTCCTTACTCCAAGTTCGAACACTCCAAAAGCAACATGATCAGACTTACTTGAATATTCTTGGCATGCAACCCTGAATCAAGAATTGCAAAATTGACAATGAAACTTTGTCATCTACCAGAGAATTTTCATTCAAAGAAAACCCTAAAAAACTCAAAACTTCCAAAAACTATGTATTGTCTTTTTCTCCCCTCCTTTAAACCTATCCTACTTAACTAAAGGGACTTAAAAAGTCCATTCTACCCCTAACTAAAAAAAAAAACTAAAAACCCAAACAAAACATATATGGGTCCAATAATGAAAATACCAAAAAATTAAGGTATATTTTTCAAATTAAAATAAATTAACAAAGTTCAATTGATTTCATCTTTAGCATCAACTGAAACCAATTATAAAGCTTCTGATTAGATGTTGTTGCTTGAATCCCCCAATTGAGTTCACGTCCGCTTGAATGTGAGAATTCCACGCTAACTGTAGCTTCTTGGCCCTTAAGCCTGTGATTCGTCCCAGAGGTAACACAAAGGTATCATGGTTCATATCATCTGTTCCCCTTTTTGAAGGATTCGTCCTCGAATCAAGTTCATTATCTGCATTAAAAGGAGTTAAGTCAGAAACATTAAAAATAGAACTCACACCATATTTACCTTCAAGATCAATCTGGTAGGCATTGTCATTGACTTTTTTATCACTCGAAAAGGTCCATCTCTCTTCGGGTTTATTTTAGAATCTCGTTGATGTAGAAATATTTCCTTCTAAAGGTGGACCCAAACCCAATCTCCCTCCTTAAATATCATAGGCTTTCGATTTTGATTAACCATCTCCGTTACCTTGCCATTTTTCTTTTCAATCCTTTCTTTAACCTCTTTATGTAGCTCTCAAATGGCAGTGGCCTTCTTGAAGGATCTCTTACCGAAGAGTTTCATGAGCGCGCTCCGATCTCACAGTGACCGAAATACAACAATATACATTCAACTATACAGTTATGCAAACAAAAAGTAATTATCAGCATGCTATGAACAACAAAATAACAAGGGAATGAGTTGTCATACCAGTTGAAGACAGTCTTCAAACTTTGGAACTCAACGCAGCGGAAACCTCCACCCAATCGTCAACGTAGCAGCACGCACAACCGCAAACTCATGATCGTAACGAGGACGACACCACCAGAAAAGAGCCCCAAGTATTCTCGGTGTGAGAACCCAAAGCGTGATCTTTGATAAATTTGGTAGAGGAAGGAGGAAGCACAGATCATGTAGGTGATAAGCAAGTGGGAAGGAAAAGGCGCTATCGCATAACACGATGCTTATCGTTTAGGAGAAGTTACACGATTGTGTAGGTTTTACTGAACGATTGTTTAGGAAATGGTATACGATCATTTAGTAAAATTGGCACACTATACGATCGTTTAGAGAAGCTATCCGATCGTGTAAGAACAAGTGTGCGATTGTTTAGGCGCGAGGTGGACGATCGTTTAGGCGGAGAAGGACTATCGTATAGGCTCTCGATTTTCTTAAGCGATCGTTTTTCTTTTCACCACCACGCTCTCGCTCTCTTCTATATCTTTTTGGACGACAATTCAAAATGAAAAATTTTCATTTTTATTTCATCGGTTACAACAATCGACTCATTCTCACTAACCCACATCCAAACGTGATTTTTGGGTTAATTATCATATAATTAACCAACTAAAATATTAATAAATATAATCATATTATATTTTTATCCTATAGTTTGATATCACATATCTACTATAGTATTTTCTTCTCTACTTGATATAAATCATATATATATCTATTTTCCTCCAAAATAATATATCTCATATATTTAGCCAATTATATCATATATAATTAAATAGTCCAGTTATATCATATATAATCGAACTTCCTCTTGTGAATTTGAACATTTCAAATTAACACAAACACTGGTTCTCGACTTTATTCAAGTTATCCAGGGGACCTAATGGACCTGTGGATCGAAGCTCTAACAGTCCGTGAATAGCTGACTAAACTCTTTAGCCACGAGATCCACCATCCGTTAATTGTCAGACATTCCACTAAAGACCAACAGCTGAACTTTTCTTACCACAGATATATTTTTGTGTCCATCGGATATAACCAATCATGAGTATGATGATCCTTCACAGATGCTTGTAAGTACAGTTGGGCCAAATTATCGTTTTGCCCCTGTAGTTACATCTCACTCCTTAAATACTACTGATTCCTCTAATGAACAATACAACATAGTCCAACTATGTGTGAACACCTCTCGAGCCAAGAGAAGATGTATGGCACCACATCGTTCAAGTCTTGGAATCAGCACTTAAGGAAGCTATCTATCTACTTACCCTTGCCTCGGGGAAGGAGTGAATTTCATCTTGTGTAACTGAGTTCTCAACTCCCAAATCAGACGAATCCCCAAAATGGTAGGTTTGAATCGGCGAACTAACCACTCGCACCCATACAAATCAAAATACCGTCCTTAATGGCAGGAGTTCCAAACTCACTCAGGATTGAGGTCATTTACCTATGGTCATCCTAGTGAAGTGAAGTCTCTGCCATGAACGGTGTTATATAACGAGATGTTAACACTTCGTGGTCAGGTCTTATACAAACTCTTTGTATAGGACGCCCCCGCTCGTATGTCCCCAACATGAATGATCAGGATCAGACCATCTGTGACAAGTCACAACACTTGTGACCATTCCACAAAGCAGGCTGCGTCCGTAGCGTTACCAGGATAAGGTTTCCCTCTTATATCCATATACTACTGACCATTTTGGTTATCACTCAAGACATGATCCACTTGTATGTCACCACATACATGCTTGAGTCACATACACATAACCAAGGATTTTATGTTTATTGGTTTGTGGTAAAGCAAATAAAACAAGCAACTGAGCAAAATACAAGATGTGAAGAAAATATCATATATTATACAACACACGTGTTCGAACAAACTGTTTACAAACTATAGGACATGAAACTTTAGGGCATCAACCCCAACACTTCTCATCAGCTTGAAAATTCACAACCTCGTTAGAAGGTAAAGGCACAAATCAATAGGTGATAAAGGGTTAAATCCGTACACAATCTCAAACGGTGTACATTTAATGACACTATGAACAACCCTGTTATATGCAAATTCAATAAATGGTAGAAAATCCTCCAAAATTTTGATGTTTCTATCTATTATAGCTCTAAGCATAGTCACCATTGTCCTATTGACTACCTCAGTTTTTCCATCAGTCTAAGGATGACAAGAGTGGAGTAAACTAACTTAGTACCAAGCGTTCCTCAAAGTACTTTCCAAAAATGACTTAAAAAATTTATATATTTATCACTAATAATACTTCTAGGAATGCGATGCAATTTAACCACATCCTTAAAAAATAAGTCAACCACATGTTTAGCATCATTAGTTTGATTACATGCAATGAAATGAGCCATTTTGCTAAACCTGTCAACTACCACAAAAATGCTATCCTTCCCTCTCTTAGATCGAGGTAAACCCAACACAAAGTCCATTGAAATATCTAACCACGTTCCACTAAAGATTGGTAACGACAAATATAGTCCATGTGGTTTCGACTTAGACTTAGCTTGCCTACATACAATACATCTCTCACACTTCTTATGTACATCATGTCTCATTCTAGGCCAATAAAAATGTTCATTCAACATGTCATATGACTTAGTAACCCCAAAATGTCCCATTAAACCTCCCTCATAATGCTTCTTTAACTAATAGCTCACGAATAGAACAAGTGGGAATGCAAAGTTTATTCTTCCTAAACAGAAACCTATCAAACATCATATAATCAGGCACAACACATCTTTGTTTGAGATTCTAAAAAATAGGTGCAAAATAAGTGTCTTGTAAATGCAATGTCTTAATATGTTCAAAACCAAGCAATCTAGTGTGAAGGGCGTTTAGCAAGACATACCTCCTAGATAGCGCTTCAACAACTACCTTTTCCTTACATTTCTTATACCGTATCACATAAGGAAAAGTTTCAATGAAACTCCAACCATTTTGCATGTCTCCAATTCAGCTTTTGTTGGCCTTTCAAGTATTGTAAGCTTTGGTAGTCAATATGGATAACAAACTAGGGCCACAAGTAATGTTGCCAAATTTGTAGTGCTCTCACTAAGGCATAAAGCTCCTTGTTATATGTGGGATATTTTAAGGCATCTCCATTCAGCTTCTCACTAAAGTACATCAATGGTCTATGATCCTGCATTAACACAACTCCAATTCTCGTTCCACTGGCATCACACTTGATTTCAAATGTTAGCTCAAAATTAGGTAAGGCAAGTAAAGGCACATTACATAACTTATCTTTCAAATCATTGAAAGCACGTTCTTGTGCTTGTCCCCACTCAAACTTTACATTTTTCTTTATAAGTTTATTAAATGGTGCAACTATGAAACTAAAATCTCTAATGAACCTTCTATAGAACCCAACTAACCCATGAAAACTTCTAATCTCACTAACATTCTTAGGTGTGGGCCACTCCCTAATTTTTTTAACCTTCTCAAAATCAACTTCCACTCCATATTTAGAAACTACAAAACCTAGGAAGTTCACCTTTCCCATGCAAAAACAACAATTTTTTAGATTAGCATAAAGCTTTTCCTTTCTAAGTGCAACTAGAATACACTAACATGCATAACATGATCCTCTAATGTCTTAGAATATATGAGGATGTCATCAAAATAAACCACTACAAACTCTCCTAAAAATTCATGCAATACATGGTTCATAAGTCTCATAAAAGTACTAGGTGCATTAGTTAAGCCAAAAGGCATAACTAGCCATTCATATAAACCATGCTTCGTTTTGAAAGCGGTTTTCCATTTATCTCTAACATTCATCCTGATTTGATGGTATCCAGATTTTATGTTTATATTTGTAAATAGGCTACAACCATACAATTCATCTAGCATATCATTCATCCTAGGGATAGGATGCTTATGCTTAATTGTAGTTTTATTAATAGCCCTATAATCTACACACATTCTCTAAGTTCCATCTTTCTTAGGTACTAGTAAGACAGGAATGTTACAAGGACTTAAACTTTCACATACATACTCATGAGCAAGAAACTCATCAACTTGCTTCTGAATCTCTTTGGTCTCTTGTGGATTAAGCAAGGAATACAAGGATGAAGTTAAAAATTTATTAGGTAAAAAGATCAAAATATTTCGATCTGATCGAGGTAGAGAGTATATAGATATGGGATTCCAAAACTATTTGATAGAATATGGAATCACATTCTAACTCTCAATACTAGGTATACCTCAATAGAATGGTATATCTGAAAGGATAAACAGAAGCCTGTTAAAACTGTTTCGGTTAATGATGAGTTATGCGTTTCTACCTAACTCGTTCTGGGGTTATGTAGTGGAGACTACTACCTATCTATTGAACCGAGCTCCATCAAAGAGTATTTCTGAAACACCTTTTGAACTATGGAGAGGTCGTAAAAGTAGTTTACAACATCTTTGAATTTAGGGGTATCTAACCCATGTGCGAGTGACTAACCCAAGAAACTAAAACCACGTTCAAAGTTGTGCCATTTTTTAAGTTACACAAAAGAAACAATAGCTGGTCTCTTTTATTATCCAAAAGAGAATAAAGTATTTGTATCTTACTTTCCTAGAGGAAGACCACATTAAGGAGAATAAACCAAGAAGTAAAATTATATTAAATGATCTTTTCAATGAATCTACGGGATCTTCAACAAGGGTTGCTGAATAACCAAGCATTTCAACAAATGTTGTTAATGTTGCTTCTTCTAGTCACAGACATCCTCCTCAAAAGTTGAGGGAGTCTCGATATAGTGGGAGGGTTATAACCCAACCTGCTCATTATTTGGGTTTAACAAAAACTCAAGTTCTCATACCGGATGATGACGTCGAGGATCCATTGACCTATAAGTAGGAAATGGTTGATACAGACAAAGATGAATGGATTAAATCCATGAACTAGGAAATAAAGTCTATGTACTTCAATTCCATCTGGTCACTTGTAGATCAACCTGAAGGGGTAAAACCCATAGATTGCAAATGGATCTACAAGAGAAAGAGAGGTGTAGATGGTAAGGTGCAGATTTTTAAGGTTAGATTGGTGGTAAAGGGTTATACCCAGGTCGAGAGAGTAGACTATGAAGAAACTTTCTCACATGTTGCCATATTTAAATCTATCCGGATTTTCTTGTCCATCGCCACATATTATGACTATCAAATATGGCAGATGGACTGTCAAGACTGCCTTTTGAATGGTGATCTTGATGAGACCAACCTAAATCAACCAGAAGGATCCATCGAACAAGGTTAAGAGTAAAAAGTTTGCAAGCTTAATCGATCCAGGGTTGAAATAAGCATCTCGATTTTGGAATATAAGGTTTAACACTACGGTCAAATTTTATGGCTTTGATCAGAATGTTGATGAACCTTGTGTTTGCAAGAAGATCATCAACAATTCAGTAGCTTTCTTAGTGTTGTATGTGGATGATATTCTACTGATGTAGTTTTTCTGACTGACATTAAGAAATGACTAGTTTCTCAATTCCAAATGAAAGATTTGGGTTGTTCTAAGGATTCAAATCATTAGGGATCGTAAAGGAAAAACACTAGCCTTGTCTCAAGCATCGTATATTGACAAAATTCTTGTCAAGTATTTGATGCAAAATTTCAAGAACGGTTTATTACATTTCGGGCATGAAATTATTTTGTCTAAGGAACAATGTCTTAAGACATCTTAAGAAGTTAAGGAAATGAGACAGATTCCCTATGCATCTGTAGTAGGTAGCCTAATGTATGCCATATTGTGTACTAAGCCAGAATATTTTCTATGTAGTGGGAATAGCCAGTAGATATTAATCCAATCTAAGACTTGATCACTGGACAATGGTTAAAACTATTCTGAAGTATCTTACGAGAACGAGAAACTATATGCTTGTGTATGGTGTTAAGGATTTGATCCTTACGGGATATACTAACTTTGATTTTCAGTTTGATAAGGATTCTAGGAAATCCATGATCAGTGTTCAGTTTTAATGGAAGGGCTATAGTATGGCGTAGCACTAAGCAAGGTTATATTGCTAACTCTACCATGGAGGCAGAGTATGTAGCTGCTTGTGAAGCTACTAAAGAAGTTGTAGGGTTTAAAAAGTTTTTGACAGATTTGGAAGTTGTTCCAAAAATGTCAATGTCCATCACCCTATATTGTGATAATAGTGGTGTTGTGGCAAACTTTAAGGAGCCTCGTAGCCACAAACATGGAAAACATATCGAGCGCAAGTATCATCTCATCAAGGAGATAGTGCAATTGGGAGATGTGACGTTATAAAGATTGCTTCAAAACACAACATTGTTGATCCTTTTACAAAGGCTATCAAGGCTAAGATTTTTTAGGGTCATCTAAAGAGTCTAGGTCTACGGGATATGTGTCATCTTGTCTAGGACAAGTGTGAGATTTTGGGGTATAGAAAATGCCCTAGTTTATTGTATTGTATTTTATATTGTATATTGTACTCCCTACTCGCTTTAGGACAAGTGGAAGATTGTTGGATTTAATTCCTAAATCTCATTCACCTTGTAGTTTGTAATCTTGTAAATACAAATTATTTATTTAATAAAATAAGAGTATTTTATTTAGCCTTTAGATAACACTAAATCAATCCAATAAACTAAGATCCAAGGTTATTTAATGAAACTTAAACAGTATAAGATAGACATACAACTGGATCGTGTTCAAGTAATGACCTAGAAGGTCTGCAGTATATGGTTAAGATTGGGTGCTTTATCCTAGTGACACTGTGGATACAGTCACTCTGTAATAGTTACATGAGTTGTAAGTGTTACAAACAATATGATCTATATTGTTCATGTGAAGACATGTGAGTGAGGCATCATATATAAAGAGTTTATATAAGAATGGACCACGAAATAATTAGTTTCTCAAAATACCATCGTTGATTGAGGACACTAACTTTTCACTAGGATGACCATAGGTAACTTGAATTAATCTTGAGTAAGTTGCGAACTCCTGTCATTAAGGGAAAATCTTTGATTTGTATAGGTGAGAATGGCATTTTCTCCGACTTAAAATACCAACCGTTTTGGGATTTTATCCGAGTAGGGAGCTGGGAACACAACTATGCAAGATGCAAATCACTATTTCCTATAGAAAGGGAAAGTAGATAAATTTCTCCCTTAATAACTGATTTCGGTTCTTGAACAATGAGGCATTGCCCTCTCATTGGCTCGATATGGGTTAGTTTATAGTTGGACTATAAATTGTTCGTTCATTGGAGGAATCAATGACATTTAAGGAGTTAGATGTAACTACAAGAGTAAAACGGTAATTTTGACCCAACTGTAGTTACGAGCAATTTGTGAAGGGTCAACTTACTATTCATTAGTTTGGTTATATCCAATGGACACAGAAATATATCTACAGTGCGAAGAGTGCAACTGTTAATTTTTAGTAGAGTGACTAACAGTTAATGAATGTTGATTAATCTAATTAAAGAGTTTAGTTGGTTAATTTCGAATTATTAGAGCTTCTAATACGTAGGTCCAATAGGTCCCTTGTTAGCTCACTAAGGATAGAAACAAGGATTAATCGTTTTTTCAAATAATTTGAATTGTTCAAATTATTTATGGGAATTTGAGTATTATATTAATATAATATAATATATGATGTATATTGATGCATTATTATATATAGTTAATTATAAATATGACTTATAATTAAAACTATATAATATGTGAGAGAGAAATATTTGAAGGTGATTCAAATATTTTAAATGGATTTTATACTATAGATTAATATTTAATATGAATCTAATTCACATTAAACTTATAGGTTAAAAGAGGAGGTTGCATTATAATGTGATTTTAAATTCATATAACATGGTTACTAATAGTTAGATTAACCATAACGTGGGAAGGGAATTAACGTAACTCCCTCTCCTTCTCATGCCTCTTCATCTTTGTGTGAAACACAGAGAAAGGCCAAACTTTCTGATTTTTTTGTTTGTTTTTCTCTCACGCTCTCTCAAAAATTTCCCTCTACCAAAATTTAAGAAGCCCACACCTTCATCCTTATGTCCAGAGAATAACAAGGACTCCATATTGGTGGTGTTCTCATTGGGTAGAAAAATTTCTGGATTTTTAACAAAAGGTTTGATTGTGACCTTAGAAGGGAAATTTCGTGAAGTTGGAATTTCTGCAAAGGTATTAATTCTTTCATCTTTGTTTTTCTAATTGAAAAAATCTTTAGTGTTAGTAAATTAAGTCTCTGTAAAATCAATTTTGATTTTCTCAATCCCAATTCAAAGATAAAATGATAATTCGCTTCCGCATTGGGATTCAGTCCCTTGTTTTGCATGTCCTCTCTTCTCCAAATTACAAGTTCAATTGTTGGTGTCACATGAGGGTCAAGTGTGTTTCTCTTGTCCCAAATTTTACATTAACCATTTGGCGCCATTTGTGGGGAACGAGAGTGATCTACCAATGCAAAATTAAGAAAATCAAGATTGTGATGGCTTAGTTCCCACAATCAAGTTAAAGAAGAGATTTTGAAGGCAGAAATCATGGGTGAATTAGATCCTCATGATCAAAATCAAAGGAAACCATAGGCAAATTAGATCCCTATGACCAAGATCAGAAGAAGTCATGGGTGAATCAAATCCTCATGTCTCTAGTGCAAGAAGAAGAAATTAAAATAGAGAAAATAGCAAAAAACATAATAGGGAAAAGAACAAAAATGAAAATCCTAATTCCCTTATATTTCCCCTCTTTTCTCTTTCACACGTACAACAGCCCAAGATCTCTTATTCTTTGGCAAAGTTTCTAGTTCTGAACGACAACGGAAGGATGAAGGTCCTTGAGCGGAAGTGGGGGTCGGGCCCAAATCCTAAAAATTTACAGAATAAAAGTTTTATAGTAGAAGCACAAAATCATGCATTTAATAAAAAAATTACAACATGCCCGAAAATACAGAAAAATAAAAATGGGTTTGAAACCCTTACCTTTGAAAATCGTTCTTCAATGGAAAATCCCTTGAACTCCAATTGAGCACCACCGTTAAGGAGAGCCTTTGAAAACCATTCTTCAATGGAAAATACCTCGAACTCCAATTGAGCACCACCATTAAGGAGAGCTTGATATTCAGGGTGAGAATTTAGGAGGATATGGGCTCTGACTATTTTGGTAGAGAGATTTTTTTAGAGAGAAGATAGGAGGAAAAAGGGAATTATAGAACTCTTCTGTATTCTCTGTGTCAAAATTTTTTCAATTAATCCCAAGGAGGAAGAAGAAACCAAAATCAAAGCTCCCACTAATGTGATGGAGAGAAAGAGGGGGAAGGGAGTTACTCCCTCCCATAATTATTTTAAAATAAATCAAATAAATTTATCTATTTATTTTGATAAAAATTAATATATATTTATATAATAACTATCTTATTATATAATATATATTAAACTATATGTTATATCAAATACTACATATAACTTATAGTTTTTATATTGTATCAAATACAATATAATCTATAGTTTCAATTCTCTCTCACCAATGACTTTTAATATAAATCACATTTATATTAAATTTAATTATATTAATCCAATTCATATAATTAATATTTGAATCATATTCAAATATTTATTTCCTCTCAAATATATTTTATATTATAATGTATCAAATACATTATAGTAATTATAACATTTATAATTAAAATTAAATTATCATATATAATTAATTCCCTCAATTAATTTGAACAATTCAAATTAATCCAAAAATTGATTCTCATTTATTTTCGTTGAGCTACTGAGGGGACCTCATGGACCTGTAGCTTGAAGCTCCAACGGTACGTGAATAATTAATTAAACTTTTTAATTAAATTATTCATTATCTGTTAACTGTCAAGCACTCCACTAAAGACCGACAGTTGCACTCTTCGCACTAAAGATATATATATATGTTCATTGGATATAACCAATCAACAATACGATGACCCTTCACAAATTGCTCATAAGTACAGCTGGGCCAAAAATATCGTTTTTCTTTTGTAGTTACATCTAACTCCTTACGTATCACTGACTCCACTAATGAGCAATAAATCATAGTCCAACTATGACTAAACCCCTCTTGGACCAGGAGAGGGTGTGACGCCACATTATTCAAGCCTTGGAATTAGCCTTTAAGGGAGGAATTTATTTACTTACCCGACGTTGGGAAAGGAGTGAATTTTTTCTTGTGTAGTTGTGTTCCCAGCTCCCCTCAGAAGAATCCCAAAATGGTAGGCTTGTTGAGTCGGCGATCTAGCCATTCTCACCCATGCAAATCAAATGACCGCCTCATAGGCAAGAGTTCACAACTCACTCAGGATTCAGGTCATGTGACCTATGGTCATCCTAGTGAAATGTAAGTCTCTATTATGAACAGTGTTATATAATGAGATTAAATATTTCGTAGTCCGGTCTTATACAAACTCCTTGTATAGAATATCCCCGCTCACATGTCTCCACATGAATGATTATGATCAGATCATTTATAACACTTTACAACAATTATAACATTTACAAAGTGAGTCATACTCGTAGTGTCACCAAGAAAAGGTATCCAGCCTTATTCATCTACTACAGACCATTTAGGTTATCACTTAAACATGACTCACCCGTATATCATGCATGTTTAAGCTACAAGCTAACCTTGGGTCTTAGTTTATTGGTGTGTGATTAATGCAACACAATTGAAATAAAACATCATATATTTTATTAAATAAATAAGATGTTTATACATTATAATTAAAAATTATAGGACCCTACGAGATTTAGAGACAGCTGCGATAGACGAGCGGCAACATCATCGAAGCAACAATAGCAGCAGCGATTGCGAGTGATTTTGAATGGCATTGGTAAGTTGTGGCAACGAAAACAAGCGACGATAGTGGAGATGGGCGGTGACAGCAGTGATGAGCGGTGGCGGCAGTGACGAACGATGGTGAGGCAATTGCAAGCTGGTTCGAATGGTGACGGCGACATGAGTTTGAATGGTGATTACAGATGATTTCAAATGGTAGTGGCGACAGAGACGAGCGACGAAAAAGGTGATTGCAAGTGACTTCGAACGACGGTAGAGGCTTCGGAAGATGGCAATGGAGAGAGAAGTGTGCAACATTTTTAAACAATGATTAGCAAGCGACAATTTCTCCAGCATCGTTTCTAGCAGAGGATCCAGATGATGACCGCAAGCAGCTCTAAACAACGACGACAATGTAATTTTTGTAGAAAGTACAATGGTTTTCATTATTCAGTTTTGCATATTTTTCATTGCATGAACCAATGTAAACTTGTGGGTATTTTTGCCTCGATTTGTTCAACTACTTTGAATTTGGGCACCACAAATCTCCATCAAACTCCTCATGGTAGCCAAAACAAACACCAATTTCTTCCATCAAGATGAAAACTGATTATCTTTTAGGATTCAAGAAACACACAAATTAGAAAATCTCAACAAGACAATGGCGCCATAACCTATTTAATGGTGATGATTATTCTCAAAATGTTTAGTAGAAGAAGCTTCAAAGTTTCAAAAAGAACACAGTTGGAGTCAAATCTTAAAGATTTAGATTCCAAGATATAAGCGATTGGGAGATCTCAAGATAATGGAATTAGCACTATTTGGTGATAATGGAATATTTTCAAGAACCCAAGTGAAGAAGCACAAGAGGTTGAGTAAATATAATTAAAAGTGAGATTTTGAAGCCTCGGCCAAATTGGATATCTCTACAAGATTGCAAAATACAAGATAAGTTTTAAATTAATACCACTCTAAATATATCTCAAGCTTTTGGTTCATTAAAGAACACAAAGAATTTGCAATAAGAATATCTATATGAAGGATTCTGGAAGCTATGTAGCTATTTATAATTATTTGAATGTGGGATTTTATGAAACTAGCTGAAGAACTTCAAAAGGAGGCTTAATTATTCATAGGAAGATAAATTGACATGAAAAACCTAATTGAGACTCAAATAATTTGCTAAATAAGATATTTGGTAAAAAACTGCGGATTAACCACTCTGCAGCCGATTAACCAAATCCAAAATCCAAAATCTAGGACAATCTCAGGTTGGATAAGACAAGTATGTCACGCAAAATATAACAGGTTAGCTCCGTTTAAATGCAGAAGGATGAAAACTAGGGAACTTATCAAATACAATGACGGTTTAATCAACATTCCCGATTAGAGTTGTCACAAGAAGAGGAAAATGATCCCTGGTTGATGAAAAGCCAAGTTCATATGTCTATATTCCTCGAGAAAAGGATGAGCATGACACAAATTTTGCACTTAACACTACTTAGTTGTGGTGTGCGCACCTGAAACCTGATTAAGACTTTAGAAAAAGCTTGGTTAGATATTCCCAGCATGGCCAGAGATATGAGAATGATCTTGAAGGTGCCTAATGTAATATAGCTATATCAACAAAAATGACTGGTATGCTATATAATAAGGAATATGGTTACACCGATGTGAAAGGCCAGTATGTCATATAATAAAGAAAACGGGACAACCAAAAAAGCAATGAAAGTTAGAGCAATACTCCTAAGTTCGCATAAACGCACACGATTAGTAAGTAGTCGGTCCTCAAAACCAAACTTAGTAGTGAGGAGTGGATATTAGCCTAACGAAATAAAGCTAATAATCAAGATAATATAAGATAAATTAAGATAATATGAGATTTGATCATAGCTTGCTAGGGATTAGGAAACTCATATCCTAACCATAGTAGGATTAAGGTAAAATCCTAGATCAAATCCCCTATAAATAAACCTATCATCGCTCCATATGAGGTAACTTAAACTTCTGACTTCTTCTATATTCTACAATTCTCTTACTAACTTAAACATCAGAGCCCTTTTTCTTTATTTTGTAGGTCCTCTCTTTCCCGAATTACAAATTCAACTGCTGGTGTCATGTGAAGGTAGTGTTTCCTCTTATCCCAAATTTTACAACAACAAGGGCAAAATAGACGTTATTAAACTATGTAAGAGCAAAAGGGAAATGTAAAAGCTCCTTCCTAACTCATTTTCTATACCGTGTAGATAATTGAAGAAACCCTCCAACTGAACTTTCATAAGCTTTTTTATGTGGTTTTCATGGGGGAGTTCAAGAATTTTCTTTTTCAAAAACAAATTCTCATTTGAATAAGGAAATTAAACATTTAAATGAAGATTTTTCAACCTAATTCATTTTATTTAATTAGGATTAAAAAAATCACGAAATGGAAATAATTTTATGTGGGAACCAATATCCCCACGAAAGTAAATGGAAGAATTAAATGAAAGCAGGACAAGGAATAAAATTTGTGTTAATACATGAATGATCCACATGATTTACCGCTAAAATGTATGTTAAATAAATTTCGATGGCACCAATTTTATACTTGGAATATATATTAAATGAAATATTAATATACACAAATGATATACCAAATTTAAAACTAAATATGTCTCCCGAAAAAAACATGTAAATTTAATAATGATGCAGTCTATGCACCAAGTTTTATTTATTTATTGGTGGAGATCGATCCTCAAACTACGAAATTAATAGTATGAACATTGTGCCAATTGAGTTATGTTTTTGTTGGCCCCCAAGTTTTATTTTCTTACTTGTATATTATCTATAATCAATGCTAGTAATAATTTATTAATTAACCTACATATTGATTAACAATAATCGCTCAATAAGCTAAATATTTATTAGTTGTAGTAATTGATTTAAGCGACAGGTGATTAATGGTAACTGTTTATTAATTAGCCTTCATATTAATTAACTCATGGCGCATAAATGTATATGTATTCAATTTTTTGCTATTTTTGCAATTATATTTTAAGTAGCTACTTTTCTAATATTTTATTCAAGTTATATATTCATTTATTATTATTATTTTGAAAACCAACCTCTCACAATTTGAGTTAGATCGAGTTTTTTTTTTTAAAAAAAAAAAAAATAGTCATTTTATACTCGTAAACTTAAACTCTGAACCTTCCTAAATAAGTCCTTTTAGACTATTCGTTAGTGATTTATAATTATTTTCAATTTATCCAATTTAAAATCAACTCAAAATCAACTTAAATTAAAATTATTTTTCTTTCAAAATCCTACTAAAAGTAGCATGAAAAATATCATGTAATTCTTCCAAAACAAGTAAAGAAAAATTGAGAAAGATGTAAAAGATGAAAAACCACTTATATTAATATCAATAAAAAGTTGTTACTATTCATTTGATTTCAAAATTTTTCTCTAATATTATGTTTTGTTAATCCTACATTCGTTAAATTACAAGTTTAGCCTATAAACTTTCAAGCATGCGTCTAAAGGCCAGTGAATTTTAAAAAGTGTATCATAGATTCGTGAACTTTCAATTTTTTGTCTAATATATCCTAAACAAATTTGATTTTTTTTAAAAAAATAATTGATCTATTTAATATAAATTAAAATTTATGTCTTAATAAAATCTTAAACCTATAATTTTGTGTCAAATAGACTTTCACACGATTATTAATTTGAATTTTTTTAGGGGTAGTTGAAAAAATAGCAATCAGACCTAAAGTATTTGTAGATACAATATAATGCAAAAAAAATTGTAGATATAGCAAAATTTAGATTTTTCTTTCGAAGTCTATTAGTAATAGATCATATCACTAGTAGGAGTCTATCAGTGATAAATAATATCATTGGTAGGAGTCGTAAGCGATATAGAGTCTATCACTAATAGTTTTTGCTATATTTGCAATTCTTTAAAAGTATTGCTACATACTTAATTATTATCCCTAAAAGTGTTATACAATGTACAAAAAGTATAATATAACCCTCGAAGTTTATTTTTTATATCTATCCTTAAAGCTTGCATCTTTATAAATTGCATGATCGATGGAACTCTTTCTTTGCCAAACCAAATTAAAGCTTATTGAGAGAGACATAGATCACTAAGAAAAACTAAAGCCCTTCTCATTTTTCAGCAAAAAATGGCCTCCCAAATTTTATCATCTCTACTAATTACTCCACAAAATAATAATGCATCATCCATCAATGGTGACACTCGTCCATTAGCAAAATTTCCACCAAGTACATGGGGAGATTATTTTCTTGCTAAAAGTTTTGGGACGACCATGGTATTGAAGTTTGTTCCCTTCTTATTAATAATTTTTTTCAAGCTTATAAGATCGAATTATTTTTCGATAGGTTGATAATATCATACCATTGTAAAATGGTAAATTTTTAATGTTAGGAACAATAACCTCCACAATGGTATTGATATTGTTGACCACCTGGGACGTCATAAATTCATATGGTTTTAGTTTTTGTTTTTATCCAAAAAAGTTTTATACCAATGAAGATATAGTTATTCTCACTTATATACTTCACAATTTTCTCCTTATTTAGCTAATGTGAAACTTTGCTTGTATTACAAATCTTCAATAGTACGTTGAATTTCAACTTGAATGTTTGGTTGAATTTGCACTAACTTCATGACTTGATTTTGCATATTTTTCCTTGTTTAGAAAAGGGAAGATAGTGTTGAGGAAAAAGTGCAAGAACTGAAAGAGAAAGTGAGAAACTTGTTAATCACTAGTGTTGAGAATCCTTCCCAACAACTAAATTTGATTGATTCAATCCAACGAATGGGAGTTGCTTATCATTTTGATATCGAGATCAATGAAATTTTGGATCATGGTTATAAAAATTACATTGACACAAATGATGATGACCAAAATGATGAAGATCTTCATAATATCGCTCTCAAGTTTCGTTTGCTAAGACAACAAAGATATCCTATTTCATGTGGTATGTAGGCTCACTTATTTTCATCTCTTGAGGTTTTGTACCTTTTTAGTAATTAAATTTTTTTTGATAAACCTATAAAATCAGATATTTTTGACAAGTTTATAGACGACGAAGGGAATTTCAAGGAATCACTTGTCAAAGATGTACGAGGAATGCTAAGTTTATACGATGCATCTCATATGCAAATGCATGGAGAAGACGTGCTCGAACGCGCCCTAGCTTTCACCACCGCAAACTTGAGAGCAATTATCAATAATAGTAATGCAAGCCATGGAGAAGAAGGAAGATATGCATTGAAATGGCCTCTCTTCAAAGCCATGCCAAGGCTTGCAGCAAAGAATTACATATCTTTCTATGAGAAAGATCCTTTGCATAACCCTACTTTGCTTTCCTTTGCCAAGCTTGATTATAATTGCTTGCAAAAGCTTTACCAGAAAGAACTACATGAAATCTCAAGGTTTAAAGATCCCATCTCTATAGTGTTAATAATTAATAATTTTCATCTTTCAACTTTTTTTAAAGGAAAAAGAAGGAAAAAGGAAAAAATAGTCTCTCAACTCCAAACCAAACCTTTTATCTTTCAAACAAGTCTTTATATTATGTTTATATCTAATTCTTAAGATCTTTTAGAAAATTTCAATATGTAACTTTTGAGTTTCATTCCGTTTTAGTTTATGTACTTTTAAATTTTCAATTTTGATCGTTGTATTTTTAAATTTAAAAATTTTCAATTTAGTTCATATGGTTAGTTAATTATTATTTTTTCTTTTGAAAAAATAATCTTTATTAATCTTTCATTTTATATTTCAAGAAAATTAGACTAAATTTTTAAAGTTTTATCAAAAGCATATAAAGACTAAATTTGAACAACTAAAATGCAAAAGAACTTAAAGTACAAAAATTAAAATAGTATTTTAATCTTAAAAATACTTTTTTTTCCATGATCTATTCTCGTATATTTATCACATTGCATGAATAAAAATAAGGGACAATTACAAATATAGCAATTAGGCTCAATGTATTTGAATATATAGTACAATGCAAAAGAATGTGCAAGTAAAGCAAAATTTAGATTTTACTTTCAAAGTCTATCAATGACTAGTATGAGTTTTACCAGTGATAGACCATAGGTAAGAGTTTATCAGCGATAGAGTCTATCACTGAAAGATTTTACTATACGTGCAGTTCTTTAAAAATATGTTGCTATACATTTAATTATTATCTCTAAAAGTGTTACCCAATGCAATTACCCTAAAAACAATGAGAGCCTTGTTTGATGGTATCTCTTAAAATTATAGTTGTTTTCTTACCTTTTTTTTACTACATATAGTTATTATCTTTTCTATCTAAATAAACTCAAATTATTAATCAAATTCTAAAAACAAAAATAAATTTTGTTTTCAGAATTTGATTTGACTTTTGTAAAACAGTTATATATATATATATAAATAAAGTTTATAAGCTTAATTTTAAAAATAATGAGATTTGAAAGACTTATATATTTTTGCATATATTCAAAGGTGGTGGAAAGACTTGAAGTTGGTGGAAAAGCTATGCTTTGCAAGAGATAGATGTGTGGAATGTTATATTTGGGCATTGGGGCTATGCTTTGAGCCTAAGTATTCTCTTGCTAGAAAAATTACATCCAAAATTGCCATGATTGCTTCAATTTTGGATGATATATATGATGCTTATGGTACGTTTCAAGAACTCCAACAATTCACACATGCAATCCAAAGGTAATTTAAGTTATTAGTTTTTTTTTCTAAGAATGATTTTGTTTTTAGCTTTTTATTTATCTTTTGTTAAATTTTTGTCGAGCATCTTGACACTTTTATATGTTATTTATGATCTTCTATGTTATATATATGTCAAAAAGTCAACAAAATATCACTAATATGAATATGATATTAACCATAGAAAAAAAAATCTTTAACTTATTTTAAAAACGGTGAGATTTATTAATTTAAACATTTTTAAAAAAATATTTTAAAAAATATTTATTGACTTCAATATTTTATCAAAATTTTCATTGACATTCCCATAAAATTGAGATTTTAACACATATTTGTCCACCTCGATAATTAAAATCTTGCTTGCTCCTCCCTTTTTCACTTTCTAGTTTCTAATGTTTACCATTTTAATATACAACTTTTAAATAACATAAGAGTTAAAACTCTTTTTTAATCTTAGTCAAATGTTTTTTTCTCAATGAAATATGTGGTTAGGATTCATTAAAATATTGTGGAAAAGAAGTTTACCAACATTAAAAAGAGTAATATTTAAGTGAGCTTAGGCAGCACTTAAGTTCATGCTTCCCTTTCTCTATATAAAAAATATATATATATTTCTTTCATATTTTTTAAAAAAAATATGAATTGCCATGTGCAAATTTTTAATTGGGTGCACAAGTAGATGGGATGCACCAAAGTTTTTTCTTAATAAAAATCATTAAATTTTGAAAAGATGAAAATTTTCCAATAACCCTATCCTTACTTTCTTTGGATGAGATAATTTTAACTTTGAATTTTAAAATTTTATCAAAATGAACTCTATACCCTTAATAAGTAGTGAAATTAATCCCCAAAAAACTTTGTTTTTGTTAATATTTTTGGACATTTATTATATGAAATTATATCCTTCAAATGACAAGTTATTTTTTCCACTTTATATATAGGTGGGATGTAAATTGCATTGAGGGACTTCCAAAATACATGAAAGTGTGTTATAAAGCTCTAATGGATATTTATAGAGAAATTGAACAAGACATTAGCAAGGATGACAATGCCTATGCCATTCACTATGCCAAAGAAGCTGTAAAGTCTTTCTTATCTTATATTCCATAGTCTCAGGTTTTTTTTCAGAAAAAAACTTTTAGTGGTTCAACTTTCATTAAAGTAAAATATTCTTTAATCTCAAAATTGTTCAAGATATAGATATAATTGCTTAAAAAATATTTTTAGTCAATTTTCATTAAAGTAACAATTTATTTTCTAAAATTTTAACTTGCAACATTTTAATATGTAACAACCCTTTAAAAACGGTAACAATTTGTTGGGATAAACAATATATTTTTCGGATCAATTATCCCACTTTTGTCTGAATCTAATAAAATACTAATTAACTAGTAACAACAATAATAATCAAGTAAGGACACAAGGAATTTTAACATGGAAAACCTTCCTTAATGTGAGGAGTAAAAAAACCACGGACCGAATTCAATTTCTCTACTATGATCAATAATGGGTTACAATAAATTCTCCCTAGTCACAACTAGAGACATACACAGTAAATATCTCAAGATTAACAATCTTGGCAACAAACAACAACAAATAAAGAAAAATAAAATTAGAAACGTCTCACTTGAAGTGGCAACCAATTACCCACGATATTTGACTGTAGGTAGCTTCAAATAAAATCTTCACCGTCCAGATTGAAGACCCTCGTGCCAAGAACACGCTGTCAAAATTTTAGCTCGATTGGACCATAGATCAATCCTCAAATGGCTGGAAAACGTTGTTGTACGGAAGAAGAATTTTCTCTAATTTTCTTCACTATTGTTTTTTTTCCTCTCGGTATGTGCAATACACAAAAGTCGGCTTTTGCTTTGGTTTAAACATAGTAAAAAAAAAACTAAAAGCCCAACTGGGCTTTATATAGTCCTTCACCAATATGTGAAATAACCCAAATCCCCTCTATTTCACTTTGTGGAGGAACATGTCATTCCCGCGGTGGTTGATTGTTCGAAGCGCCAACAAATAGATTCAAGGCATTTCAACAAATCTCCACCTTGACTTGAATTCTCTCCCAGATAACAATGTACTAAATGCAACATAAATCAATATCGCCAGACGTACCCAGGCTTCTCCCTTATGCCTCAAAGTGTCCCACAAAGGGGACCACTAACAATTCAAAGCATTCAGCAAGTCCAAACAATGTTGGAACTTGCCTTGTGGAACCGGTTTGGTGAACATATCAGCAGGGTTATCAGCAGTACTAATTTTCATCACTTTAACTCTCTGCTCACCTCTTAAGAAGTGATATCTTACATCTATGTGCTTAATTCTCTCATGATGAACTTGATTCTTGGCTAGGCATATTGCACTCAAACTATCACAATATACAATAGCTTGGTCATGATGCAAACCAAGATCACCAACTAACCCCTTCAACCATATTTCCTCTTTAGCAGCTTCTGTCAAGGCCATGTACTCTGCTTCAGTAGTAGACAAAGTAATTGTAGGTTGTAAGGTTACCTTCCAACTAACAACATAACCACCCAGAGTGAACACATAGTCAGTCGTAGACCTCCTACTGTCAACATCTCCAGCATAGTCAGAATCAGAATAACCAGTCACCAAACACTCTGTGCAATTTCCATAAACAAGACCAAATCAGATGTACCTCAGGTAACGAAAAATCCTTTTAACGGCTTGCCAATGCTCCTTCCCAAGTTGACCCATGAACCTGCTGACAACACTAACAGCATGGGCAAGATCAGGCCTAGTACAGACCATATCATACATCAAAACTTCCCACTGCACTAGCATAAGAAACTCGAGACATGTGCTCCTTCTCAGCTTCAGACTGTGGTGAAAGCACAGATGACAAACGAGCATTTACAGCACTAGGAGTATCTATAGGTTTAGCTGATGACATACCAAACCTGGACAATATTTTCTGAATATATCCTTTCTGCGACAAGAATAGCTTATTCTTATCTGTGTCTCTATAAATCTCCATACCCAAAATTTACTGAGCAGCACCCAAATCCTTCATATCAAATTCAGCATTGAGAAGATTCTTCAATTTCAGAATATCAAACTTGGACTTTGCAACTATGAGCATATCATCTACATATAAAAGTAGATAAATCATCGAACCATCATCAGCTTTGTTGTGATATACACAACAATCATACGGACTCCTGTTATAGCCAAGTCCAATCATATAGTTGTCAAATCGTTTGTACCACTGCCTTGGAGACTGCTTTAACCCATACAAAGATTTCTTCAACTTGCAAACATAATCTTCTTTACCTGGACACTGGAACCCATTTGGTTGGGTCATATAAATCTCTTCCTCTAACCCTCCATATAAGATAGCCGTCTTCACATCTAGTTGTTCAAGTTCCAAATTCTAATGTGCTACTATAGCAAGTAACACCTTGATAGAAGTATGTTTGACTATTGGTGAGAAGATCTCATTATAATCAACTCCTTCCTTTTGTATGAACTCTCTAGCAACAACTCGAGCTTTATATTTAATGTCCTCTGAAGGTGATATTCCCTCCTTTTTCTTGAAGACCCATTTACAAGTGACAATTTTTCTCTCCTTAGGTCGTTTAACTAATTCCCAAGTCTGATTTTTGTCAAGAGATTCCATCTCATCCCCCATAGAAGCAAGCCATTGAGTAGACTCACCACATGACACAGCTTCTCTATAAGTGGATGGCTCATGAGGATCCACCTCTTCAGCAACCTGCAATGCAAAAGTAACCATATCTTCAAAACCATACCTCACAGGAGGTCCAACACCAACTCTTCTAGCTCTATCACGAGCTATGCTTGGTTGATCTACTCATGATCTAGAATTCTCAGGCAAAGCAACTTCTGACGTTCTAGGCACATTAATTTCTGGTTGCACATTAGTTTCTGTAGTAACGTGCTAATCTTCTCCACTTTGATGTTGTAATTCATTTACAGCTGAAGTGAATTGCATCTCCACCTATTTATCAACACTACTACTTTCTCCCACATCAGTAGACGTCACAAAAGGCTTTACAGTTGAGTTAAGCATGGAATTTTCATCAAATATCACAGTTCTACTAAGTATGACTCTATTCTCAGAAGGTGACCAGACTCTATATCCCTTAACTCCATCCCCAAAACCCACAAATATACACTTTTTAGCTCTTAGTTCTAATTTACCCTCATTAACATGATAGTAGACAATACAACCAAAACTTTTAATAAAGAATAATCTACAGGCTTACCAGACCATACCTTGTAAGGTGTTTTACAATCGATAGCTGTGTGAGTTCCACGATTGATCATATAAAATGATGTATTTACTGCTTCTGCTCAAAACCTTCTAGCCAACCCTACATTAGAGAGCATGCATCTTGCTCTCTCTAACAATGTCTGATTCATTCGTTCTGTAACCCCATTTTGCTGTGGAGTATTCCTAACAGTGTGATGGCGAACAATCCCCCCAGCTTTACAGAACTCATAAATTCAGATCCACAGAATTCCAGACCATTATTAGTTCGTAGCCTTTTGATCTTCAATCAATATCTTCCACTGCTTGAAATTCTTGAAGGCTTCACTTTTATGTTTCATCATAAAAACCCAAGTCATTCTTGAGTAATCATTAATTATAGACAAAAAAATACCTACTGCCTCTAATAGATTCAACTTTGGAAGGTCCCCAACAGTCTGAATGAATATAATCAAGTGTCCCTTTTGTACGATGAACACCTCTTAGAAACTTGCTGCGATGAAGCTTCCCAAATACACAATGTTCACAAATTCAAAATCCTGCACCTTATGCCCACAAAGAAGATCTCTTTTTGACAGAATTTTCATCCATTTTTCACTCATATGACCAAGTCTGATATGCCATAACTTAGTCATATCATCCTTATGAATGACAGACGATGCAACAACAACATAACTTGTTATTGTGGAACCTAATAGAAAATACAATGTTCAACGCTTTATGCCTTTCAGAACTACCTCAGAACCATACATTGCTCCACTTTTACCTTCAAAACTGTAACCCTTGCTATCGAGTACACTAAAGGATATCAAACTCTTCTTCATTAGTGGAACATGCCTAACCTCTTTTAAAGTATAGAAGGCACCATTATGTGTTCGTATCTTGATTGAGCTGATTCCAACTATTTTGCACATAGCACCATTAGCCATGCTAACATTCCCTCCATCTATTTTCTGATAGATTGAGAACCATCTCTATTTGGGCATATATGATAAGATGCCCCAGAATCAAGAACCCATACATCAGCAGAATGTGAATGTTCATTCACAACTAAAGCTAGATCTCCTTCAGAAAATCTCGACTTCTTCAAAATCAATCTCAACTTGTGCAACAGAGACGGATGCTTCCCTTTTGTCATACTTTTCCTTCTTTTCTGATTCCTTTTTATCTTAGGACATTCGATTTTCCAATGCCTCTTTTCATTACAGTAGTTACAATATCATCTGACCTAGAACCCTTTGACTTTGAAGACCTTTTATTCTAGTTCGACTTCTGCTTGCCAGAATTCCTATGTCCCTTGCTCCCTGTAGCAGCTAACCCAAATGCCTGATTTTCTGTAACTGAACTTCCTGCATTTTGACGGTCCTCTTTCATAAGCAACGTGGACTTTGTATCTTCTAAGGTCATAGTTTCTTTCCCTTCAATATACGAGTCAACGAAAGTCTCATACGACGGCGGCAAAGATGTCAACAGAATTAGGGTAATATCCTCATCATCAACCTTAACCTCTACATTATGCAGATCTAATAAAATTTTATTTAATTGATCAAGATGGTCTCGTAGAGACGTACCTTCCTACATATGTAGATGATACAGACATTTCTTCAGAAACAACTTTTTCTGTCTCTTATACACATCTAGATGTGTATAAGAGACAGCATCAGGCAAACATAGCATGATCGTCGAATGAGCCTTCTCCTCAAGAGTCTGCCACTCTTTGTCATCCATGACAGCCATTTTTGACTTACCCATCAGCGGTGCCCACAACCCCTGCTGCTTTAGCAGAGATTGCATCTTGATCTGCCATAAACCAAAACTGTTCCTCAGTAAATTTGTCGATCTTTACGTTCACGCCAGACATCTTCAATTGTTGAACAAATGCAAAATTTCGAAAAAAAACCCTAACAAGGCGAGACTCCCGTACTTGGTTGTTCGAAGCGCTAACAAACATATTCAAGGCATTTCAACAAAAAGGTCCATAATACTCGCCTCCATTATCAGTCCTAATACACTTCAACTTTTTACCAGTTTCTCTCTCAATAAAGGCATAAAACTATTTAAATACTTGTAACACCTGATCTTTAGTCTTTAAGGTATAGACCCCACGTTTTCCTTAAATGATCATCAATAAACGTCATAAAATATGACGCACCTCCAAATGTTTTTATTTTCATAGAACCACACACATCATAATATATCAAATCTAATAAATTTAGTTTCCTTGAATGCTGAGATGACTTAAAAGTAACTGTAACCTGCTTTCCTGCCAAATAATGATGACACTTTTTTAGGGGTGCTTTCCTGCCAAAAATATTTTTTTTCAAAAAGTAATTTTTATTTAAACACTTTTTTATTATAAAAATGTTTAAAATAAACACTCATGTGGTTTGGTTACGTTTTCTCAAAATTGTTTGATTACACAAGTTTGTTTGGTTTGAAATACATTCAAAATGTTATTGTTAACGTCAAATTACTATAAAGAAATTTTTAAACACTATAAAAACTAGTCGTTAGAGTGATCACCGGAGGTGATTGTTGAAGTTGGTTGCTAGAGGTAGTCGTCGGAACTAGTATTCGAAGGTGGTCGTTGAAGCTAGTTGTTGGAGATGATCGTTGCCAAATTTGGGTATTGGAGGTGGTCTTCACTGGAATTGGTCATCGGGGTGCTCGTCGAAGTTGGTCGTCGGCGGATGGAGTCATTTGAAATATTGGAGGGAAGGAGAGTTAAACATTGAGTGATAAATCATGTTACATTAGCAAAACATGGGGTTAAAATAACCTTCAACCCCTTTTCTTAACACACGCCCCAAATATTAAATGGACTATTATGGTTATTCCAAATTGGAGCCTCAAACACCTTTTAAATTGCTATTTTAATTAAAGTTGAGGACCAAAAGTGACCTTTAAGCTATATGATATGTTTCCTCTCCTTTTTTTTTTTTTTTTTTTTTTTTTTTTCTTTTTAGTTCCCTTAAATGACTTAATTCTTTGCACAATATCTCAGATGAAAATGCAAGCAAACTATTTCTTTAGTGAAGCTAAATGGTATAATGATGGACATACACCAACAATAGAGGAGTACTTGAGAGTTGCAAGAGTAACTTGTTACTATTTGCTTTCTCCCATTTCATTTCTTGGCATGGGAAATGATGCTTCAATTGAGGCATTTGAATGGATCAAGGGTGACCCCAAATCACTTATTGCCTCGGGAGTCATTAGTAGAATCATGAACGATATTACTTCTCACAAGGTACTTGTCAATTCATTTCATTTTCTATTTGAACTTAAGCTTTTAAGTCTTATTAGCATGAGTCCAAACCTTCTACATTGTTATTTCTTTATTATTGTTTAAAGCTCATATCTTTCCAATTTTATTTCCTTTTCTTTTATTATTACTAAATAATAATAATTAAATTTACCCTACCTCAAATATTAGGGTTTATTTTTAACAAGGGGAAAACTTTTTTCGTCTTTGAATTTTGGTTAAATAAATCAAATATTTAATAACTTAATGTTATAATTTTAACTAGTTAAATTCTAGAATTTTAATGCACAACTCCATCAATTGGTTGAGACCATATACATTCGATCAAGTGCTTTGATGTTTGAATATCCATTCCCACATATTTTACTAAAAAAAAAAAACCTAAAATGTACTAAGTGGTGAATATTAAATTTAAGACTTCTCTCTAGAAAATCACGTTTGAAAAAACATTCAAATAGTAATCAATAAATCATCTATAATTCAGGTCAATCCAAACATAATTTAGTAGATCATAAATACCAAATATTATCTCATACATTTTCCACATGAAATATTGTTTGATTTTCCACCTGAAATTATTAACTTCCAAAAGCCAATTAGTAAATTGAATACCCATGAAATTAGATCCTCGCCCATCATAATGTTCATAACTAGACCGTGGTTTCGAAAAGACAAAAAACTTAGCTAATTTTGAAAGCATTCATTATTTTATACCCTCAATTTGATGATATTAAAATTTTAATTAATGTTGCACCATATTAAATTTTCACAAATATATCGATATTTTCGTAGATATTTTCACATGTTCATAAGTTTCACGTTGACATGAACTATGAATTGATATTTTTATTATATCATAAAATAAATAAATAAATAAACAACAAAATGTGAATATAATATGAATAATAAGTATTTTAATTTATTTTAAAATATGTAGAATATTAATTTACTAATTTAAATATATTTTTTATTTTTATAATTTTTCCAAATATTCATCCAACTGTGTTTCAATTTAATGTTTTTTTTTTATTGATATAGTTCGAGCAAGAGAGAGGTCATGTTGTTTCTACAGTTGAATGTTATATGACACAATATGGCGTATCAGAAAAAGAGGCTATTGAAGAATTAGAGAAACAAGTTAACAATGGTTGGAAGAATATTATCGAAGATTATGTGCAATCTACCAATGTCCCCTGTACTATTTTTATGCGTATTGTGAATCTTGCTCGAGTGTCAAATCTCTTTTACAAGGATGAAGATGGATACACACATCCAAATGGAGAAACCAAACTTCTCATCACTTCTTTACTTGTTGATCCAATTCCAATCTAAATCGAGGGGTCTCGATATGGATCGAATAATATGTAATAATTTAAATACTTGGAATAAAGAATAAAACATGGTTAAAGATACCAGCCAATAACACGTGTGATCTATCATAGTCATATTTGTCCCGGACATGTATATATATATATTAATATTATTAAAAATTCAGATTGGGTTAGGTCATTCCGAATTTTAAAAATTGTAACTCGACCCACCCAACCCGAAAAAATTATAAAAAATTCAATCCAACTTAACCCAAAAATAAAACTAACCCAATCCAATCCTTACCATTTGGGTTGAGTAATCTAGATTATTCGAGTTGTTTGGTTATTTGAATACTCCTATCATGTAATGGTATAATTAAAAAAATTCATGAAGTTTCCTTTCTCACCAAAAAATATATATATATATTATTCTTCTTTTTACTTTTTTTTTTTCCCTCCATTCTATTTTTCTTGTACTGAACTGAACCAGCTTTCTTCTTTTTCCAAACCCTGTTTCACAAATAGCGCCCCCTCCCTCCCTCCCATTTCCAGCTACCGCTCCCCGCCCTGTCGCACGCCGCCGGACGCTGCACTCTCATCCTTCCAACGTACTCGCCGCCACTCCCTTTCCTCTCACTCTCTTTCGCCTCTCCGACCAATCAGTTACAGAAACCGGGGTTCAGCCCTAACCTACGCCGTTGCGGAGATCGGGCCGCCGCCCATTTTTCAGATCCACCCCCAAGGTTTTGATATTTTGTTTTATTTTTATTTTGGTCGGTTGATTTACCCTACTCACTCACGAAGAACAATCGACGAATCCTTTTGTTTTTTCTTGTTAATTTCTTCTTCAGCCAATGTTCAATCAATTCAAATGTAAACGTAACACTAAAATTGCATCACATGTTAGAAGAAATAAGCAGGAAAATTTAAGATGATGAAGAAAGCAAAAAAGAAAATTCACTTTTAGTTTTCTTCACCAAAAAAATTTGTTGGAATTGATAAGCTGTTTGGCACCAATTTGAGTGATTTCAGCTTCATTTTGCCTTCAGGTTCTGGTTTTAAAGGGATACGGATTTGTTGTTGTGGCATTTTCAGAGAGGGTTGTAATTTGACCATGCAAAATCTGCATCATTTAATTTGCCGTCTCAGTTCCACTTCTCTTGGCAAAACCACAATTACTTCAAAACTTCTAAAAGAAAATGTGGGATCTCATTTACTTATTGATTCAGTTTCAACATTGAAGCATGCCCAAGGAGCTTGGTTAACCAATTTGAGAGAGTTCTCTGCAAAATCTGGTGGATTTGATGGAGGTGAGTCTAAGAATGAATCGGATAAGAGTGTGAGTGAATCGTTTTCTGGCACCGCATCAGATGATTTTGGCTGGGATTCTGTTTCTTCTTGGTCTACTGGATTGACCAAAGAGCATTTTGATGGGGAGGTTGTAGGCCACAGGACTAGTGGAGGGGAGGATTCACCAAAATCACCACAATCTTCATTAGTTTCTGGGTTGCAAGAGATTGAAGACAGAATAAGGGAATTAGAGGCGGAAAACCGGAAAAGCAAGGACTTTGTGGACAAGTGGGGTGAAAGGATGAGGGAGATGAGCATGCTTTTGAAACAAGTAAAAGAGCCTGGTGCTAGAGGATCTTATCTCAAAGACTCAGAGAAGGCTGAGATGTATCGCTTGCACAAGGAGAACCCTGAGGTATATACCGTCGAGAAGCTCGCTAAAGATTACAGGATTATGAGGCAAAGGGTCCATGCCATTCTTTGGCTGAAAGAGCTTGAAGAGGAAGAGGAGAAAAAACTAGGCCACCCATTGGATGATTCTGTTGAGCTTTTACTCGATACCTGCCCTGAGTATGTTATAAATTCGATCCTTCTCTTGAATCACAGTGCTAATAAGTAGTCTTATATTCATTTCTTTTTTTAGTAAAATTGAGATGGATATCAGAATAGCATCCTAAAAGTGACTCACCCCGTCATATTTCTGTCTTTGCAAAAACGATTTCACACTTTTGGAATAATAAAAACATTGTTCTTAGGACTCTTATTCTGTAATATCTTGATTTAACATTTAAAGGAAAGAAAACCACGGACAGATAAGTGATTGGCACCAGAACACCTGTTTTGTCTTTTATGTTTACGATTTGTTAATCTTTGTTTTTATCCAAAAGATATTTTGTGAGGGTACACGTTTCCTTGTCTGACTTTCAATTGAGCTTTTTGAGATTTGTGGTTGAATAAATTAGGAAAGACGTGAGAATTGTAAACATTTAGTAATGATTTACCCCAACTCATTAGTCTTTCTCTTCATAAAGCCATCTGTTAATTGAACTTTGATAACATTAGTTCTGGCCAATATTTTAATTCTCCATGACGTACACACTTATTATGTTAATTACTTTGTCTTTGAATTATAACTTTTAATCTTTTTCTTCCTCGAACCATTTGAGTGATTGAATTCAATCTAGTTTTTATATTTTAATTTTTCACAAGCCTACCACTATTGATAATATGAATCTTTTAAGGTGAAGTTCGATGTTTCAAAGTTTTTTTTAGCTGACAGTTCGTTCTCTAAGGTTATTTTGATTGTATTACTGCTCCCATTGTGTGATTGGCTTTGAAGGTAAAATATCTAGATGTTGACGTGCATAAGATTTTGAAGTTACCACGCAATAGATTTTTAAGTTGACATGTATAAAGTATAAACTCGTTTACCATTTGCATTGACCTCTTAAGTCTTGTCTCCTTGATGGCCATCTTATCTTGTTTACAATTGCCATCTTATCTTGTTTACCATTGGCATTGTTCCTTGTAGATTCTTTAAATCCCATGACCGGGAATTCCATGTGGCATCCCTTCCATACAAACCCGATTTCAAGGTTATGCCGGAGGGTTGGGACGGTACAACCAGAGATTTGGATGAAGTCCATTATGAGATCTCCCAAAAAGAAGATGATATGCTATATAAAGAATTTGTCGAGAAGATGAATTTCAACAAAAAGAAAGTAAGTTCTGTTGTACACTTGTCACACTATTTGGATATGAAATGGCTTAGTGAGTAATGAAAGAGAATCTTCCTGAAGCAATTTACCATATAATTCTTACTTTATTGGACGTGGATGATTCTGAAATGTGAAAATGACATTAATGATCGATGGTTAAACAGTCTAAAGACAGTCTTGAGGCTTTTCCTCCTAAAGAGGAGAGGTGTAACCCTCAAATTTTATTAAAAATATTTTACAGATCCTAAATTGGTATGACAAAGTATGGTTGAACATAATAGTCATATAAAAGCATAAAAAAGACCACCCATGTCAATTGCCACTTTGGACAAAAATTCTATTAACAATATCTTTAACCTCACTACTATTATCATTAGTGGGATTGACTTATATTATTCTGAAGTTGCAATAGCATAAGTAGTTATAATTCAAATGTTCACTGCTCAAACTTTTATAATTTTGAAGAATTTTCACATAACATGTTTCTTTGAAATGCAGATTGCAGGAGAGGTCTTTCATCACAAATATAGTAGGCGTCGGGCTGCAGATGGGTGGAAATTCACAATAGAGAAAATGGGACCTCGAGGTAAGCGGGGAGGTGGTGGTGGATGGAAGTTTGTCAGCTTGCCCAATGGTTCAAGCAGGCCATTGAACGAAATGGAGAAGATGTATGTGAGGCGAGAAACACCGCGCCATCGACGTAAAATCCTTCCATGATAAGTTTCAAGCACTTGCCCAACGTTTTGTTTGTGTATTTGATGATATAAATAGTTTGAAACAAACTGGTAGATCCCCCAGGATGATTTCATAATTTTCTTCTGTGTGACATCATCTGAAATAGGATTTTATCTTTTTGACTGACCTGTTTTTGTTTGAACTTCTTGCTTTGATGTTGTAGTTTTTCCTGATAGTTCAATATCTGCAATAACAGGCCTTTTTTGTTTCTTTGTTTTTGGTTCCCTCTCTAAATAAAGTACCCCAAGGATGATGGAAAGGTAGGAGGTAACATATCTATTATATAGTTGAAAGTTGAAACATTTTATTTTTCTTGTTGATTACTTTATTAGAGCCCATTTGTTCTATTTAAGAACTTTTGAATGGGTGATGAATATTCCCTATATACCACCTGCTCAAATGATGTTCTATGTCAAAGAATTGTGGAATTACCTTTTATCTCAGTTTTTCTACCCTCATGTAAAAATAGTATGTATTTGATTTTCAGAATGAAGGAAATGTATGTTTGAGTAGAAAAGTTTGGCAAGGATTAAAAATTAATTGAAACCCAAATTATATATTTTGTATGGTAAATTTCTTAAAATTACAAGTTTTGGTTTTTAAATTTTCAGGTTTCATATTGTATATAGCTCATAGGTCTATGAAAATTTTGTGTTTAGTAAATTTTTGACTTATTATTATCATTATTTTCTAATTCATAGATTATTAGGCAAAATTGAGAGATGAAGATTCTATTACAACCTCAAAATCAGAGGTTCATTTCCCTACCTTATATATTTTTCAAAAGTACAAATATCTATTAGTTACAATTTTAAAAGTTAAAAGAAATAAACTTCTAACCAGCCATCTTATAATAATTTCTTAGATATAAGATTAGGGTTTAGTTCGAGAAATATTTGCACTTCGACTTTAATCTTTATTCTATTTTAGTTTTAGTTTAATTTATATACTTAAAATTTAACATTTTCTAATATTAGTTTATTGTTAATTTTTTAGAATCGATTTCTACAAGTTTCGTCTATAAATTTAAAAACACAGTTAGAATTATTATTTTACCAATTTCAGTGAGAGTTAACTTGAAAATTCTTTTACTAAAATGAACCTAGTTCAATTGACATAATACTTGTATTAAAGTTCAATTTCCCACTCCATAAGAGGTGTACATGGGTTGGGTCTAACCCAACCCCTTAAACGGTTGTCGGGTTATAATTTATTTTTTTCTAATTAAAAATATGTAAATTTATATACAACACAGGACTAATAATTAAAATCTCATAAAATTCAAATGTTAAATACCAAATATCTAAGATATTTATTGTAAACTTTAAACAAAGACAAATATCATAACAATTTTAAAATAAAAATATTTAAGTTTACAAATTAATCAATACAAAATAATCAAATTGTAAATAAAGAGAAATATATAAAATATGTTTTATTTATATATATCAAATTCAGGTTGGGTTGGGTCAACCCAAAATTTTTTTTAGCCAACAAAAATAGAAAGAGTTTAATCCAACCCAAAAACAAAACTAACCCAATCCATCCCTTATATTTTGGGTTGGGTAGTCCGGTTATTCGAGTTGTCAGGTTATTTGAACACCCTTATCCCACATTAAACAAAAAAAAAAAAAAAAAACTTAAAAGAAAATTCAATCTAATAACAAGGACAAGTTTTAAGATTTTAACTTAATCTATTTTTAGATATTTGAAAGTAAAACTAAAGTGGTGGACAAAAATGGTATTTGAAGAAAAAAGAAAAAAGTCTAGTATCCAAACTTTCAATTTGTCTATAATAGGTCATTAAACTCTCATTTTGTATCTAATAAGTCTCTAAATTTCATATGTATAAATTTTTTATTTGTAACTTGTTGTGCCAAAAAATGGATCAATTATAAATTTGTATTACAGGGAAAAATAATCTAAATACCTACAAAAAAAAAAAAAAAAAAATGAGCATCGGCGTGGTGCCAAGTCACACACGCTCCGATGCTCAAATTCGGTCTTGAGTTTGTGAATAACTTGTAGAAAATAGAAGGGTATTTTAGGTGTACCTTCGACTAGAGGCTTTGGTCATTTATATAGAATAGTAAAGCATAACCGTCACTAAATGCTAATCATAAAGCCTTTATCCCTCATAAAATTTTTGGAACTATCGAGTTAATTTATTGGTCTGTTACATCATTACTGTAATAGATGTTTAATGCATTGTCCAATCAAATTCTCAACGTTTCCTTTATGTCATGTTTGTTATGAATCTAGGCGACTTCAACTTCAATTGCTTTGAGGCCTCCCATGCAGTCATCTGAGCTCCTCTAGGCTCTTCCCATATGTCCTATGAGTTCTCCTAGGTTCTCCCTATGATTTCTGTAAGTACCTCTAGGCTCATCTTACGGGTTCTCTAAGCTCTCCTCTCCCCATGGGTCCTCTTGAGCTCTCTCTTAGGCTCCTTCAAGCCCCACTAGGCTCAACTCATGGGTTCTCTAAGCTCCTTTAGGCTCCATGAGTCCATTACTCTTACTCTAAGCTCCCCATGCGTCCACTAAGCTTCAATATGCACTTCCCATGGATCCTCTAAGCTCCACTAGATTCTTTTTATAGGTTTTCTAAACTCTCATAGGCTCTCTATGAGTCCCTAAGTTCACTTTAAGCTCCCCCTGAGTCCATTGAGCTCCACTAGGCTCTCTCTATTGGTCCTCTAAGATCACTTTCTAAGCTCCCCATGCGTCTATCGAGCTCACTCTAACTCCACTTAAGTTTACTGAACTCCATTAGGATCTTCCTACTAGGTCATCTGAGCTCTCCTATGTTTGGATTGATGTCCTAAATTTAGTGTATCTCATGGTTTGTAGTTTTGTTAACACACATTATATATCTAATAAAATTAGAGGTATTTTATTTGACATTTAGACAACATTAATTCAATCCAGTAAACTAAGATCCAAGGTTATATGATGTCACTTGAATAGTATGTGGTTGACATACAAGTGGTTTCTGTTCAAGTAATAACCAATTTTGAGTGCCTTATCCTAGTAACATTGCGGATACGACCCACTTTGTAATTGTTATATGAGACGTAAATGTTACAAACAATATGAACCATATTGTTCATATAAAGACATGTGAATGAGAGTATCCTCTATAAAGGAGTTTATAGACTAAACCACAAAATAATTAGTTTCTCTTTATAATACCGTTACTTGAAGAAACTAATATTTCGCTAGGATGACCATAAGAGACTTGACCTTAATCCTGAGTGAGTTGTGAACTCCTGTTTATGACGGCAGTCCTTTGATCTGTATGGGTGAGAGTGGCCATGATAGCCGACTCAATAAGCCTACTATTTTGGAGATTTGTTTGATTAAGGAGTTAGGAACATAGCTACACAAGATGAAATTCACTTTTTCCCATTCCTTGAAAAAATAGATAAATTGCTCCCTTAATAGCTGGTTCCGAGTCTTAAACAATGAAGCCTCAACCTCTCACTGGCTCGAGAGGTGTTAGTTTATAGTTGGACTATAAACTATTTGTTCATTAAAGGAATCAGTGGTACTTAAGGAGTTAGATGTAGCTGTAGAGGTAAAACGATATTTTGACCCCTGTAGTTATGAGCATTTGTGAAGGGTTATTTCTCTGTTGATTAGTTATGTCAATGAACATAGAAATATATTTACAGTACGAAGAGTGCAGCTATTGGTCTTTAGTGGAGTGATCGGTAGTTAATGAATATTGATTAGGAGTTTAATCAATTAAACCCATATCATTAAAACTTCTAGTCTATAGGTCCATAAGGTCTTCTCGTTAGCTCATTAAAGAAGAGTAATAAGGAATGATTTAAATTATTCAAATCAATGGAATTTTATATTAATGAGATCAATATATAATGGTTAATTATAAATATAATCTATAATTCAAATTATGTAAGAGAGATATATTTGAATAAGATTCAAATATTAGATTTATATGAATTGGATTCATATAAAGATGTATACATATAAATATTTGATATTTATATATTAATTAATTTCATATTGAATATGAATTAACTGATTAATTAATGGTTAATTAATTGAATAAGAAACAATGGAGATTGGAGGTTAGTATAAATATATGATATTTATGATAATTAATTAAATATATATTAAATAAGGTTTAATATATGGTCATTTAATTAATGTGTCAATTAATTAAATAACCATTAAATAAGGGTTATTTAACTAATTAGCACTAAGGGAATAAAGGAAAATACTTGGAGAAGAGAGTAACCCTTCTCTATGTAAGTATATCCTTATAGACCATTTAGGTTAAGGGTTTTGATTACACACATTAAAAAAAAAACCAACCTACCTAGCTTCAAAGCCTCCACTTTCTATCTAATTTCTCTCTAAAAGTTCTCTAGCCTTTTTATCCTCAAAAGTTCTTGGAGACCACTCTTCCAAGTTCTTTGGAATCCTAGAGAATAGCAATGTAACTTTTTTTGGTGGTGTCCTTCATTGGAGAAGTTTGAGATCGTTGATAACGGTGGAAGAGGAAAACTAAAAGAATCAACAAATGTGAGTTTTGATTTCTTCTCTTCTTCCTCTTTTCTAGCATGTTTATAGTTTTGTTTGAATGTTTATTCTACAAATGCATGTTTTATTTTACTATTTTTGTTTCCATAAAAATCGAATGTCTAAATGCAAGGCGTTCACACACTTTCGCGGAAATTTGATTCCTTCAGTTGGTATCAAAGCCAGTTTTTGTTGTATTTTGATTTTTTGTTTTTTGAAACAAAAACCAGTTCATGAGGTGGGTTATTTTTCTGCATTTTGCTTGAAAATGTATGAGATTTTCTTGATAAATAATTTCATTTATTGACACCATATATTGTAAATTTTTTTTTATTGATTTGATTAATATAAAAGCCTATTGTTTGGACATTTTATTTTTATAATCGAGTCTGTATTTGGTCATTTGGGGTCAGAAGCAAAGCTCTTTGGAGCCCAGTTTTTCAGAGAAAATTAGAGGATTTGCTTCTGTCTCATGACGCCTGGTATCTTGGTAGGCAATGATGGCTTGTAGCGAGATGGCATGCGATGATGGCTTGCAGCAGGACACATTCCATGCGATAGGGTGATGGCCTTACAAAGCAGATGAGCTTGAAGGTAAGCGCGTCAACGCATACCATGCGTCGACACTTAAAAGGCTAAATGTGAACCCATGCGGGAGGTAATATACCATATGGCGAGTCAATGCCCATGCGGTTAAGGGATTTAGGCATGGTGGATGCAATGTTCATAGTCGAATGCGAGGGGGAGGATACTCATGCGTTGAGCTTCATTGTCCAACGCATGCGGTACTCTAAACCCACGCGTCGAGCACTTCGTCTGCCATGTATGGAGTTTACTGCAAATCCCTTGTTCGTCTCGATTTGTGCATCATGGAAGGTACCTGGTAGATAGTTGATCGCAAGAGTCTCTTCCAACGCAAGGATGATAGTTTTCCTTTGTAATTTTAATTTTGTTAAAATCAGGATGCCAATAGTTGGTCTATCATAGCTTTTATATAGTTTTATATGCATGTAATGTATTATTTAACTGTGTGTTTTATATGTTGCATAATGTATGCCATATAATTTTAAAATCCCACCTCAGGATAAGCATGATCATGCATCATATAAATGTTATATGGTTACATGATTAATATAAGCATGCTCATGCATTATAATATAATTATTATTTGAATGCATGTTTTGAGTAAGCATATTCATGCATCATAAATGTGATAATGTATGATATAGAGAAATTAATATGTATATTTATTTTTCATGTATGATAATTATAAGCATTATAATTAGATGAAAAATGAACTTTGCATTGAGCATGATATTAATTAGATTAGTACGTTATATTTAATCAAAGTCTTCATAATGCAAACGGAAAAGGATTTTGACAAATTCATTGTTTTATAAAGGTTATAAGTTCAATGAATTAGATTAAAATCAATAATCAAGAGTTGCATGTAAACATAAGTTCAAAAATTTTTTAAATGGTTTGAAATCGATTTACCTAGACTTATGTTAAACGTATTTCTAATGAGATTATAAATAGGTTAATCTTTTAATTCATTTTAATAGGATTAAAATGAACTTGGTTAAAAAATTAGATTTATAAAATAATTGCCCATAAAGGACCTTTATCTAAAGAACATTCTACCTAGGCTAAGGTTTTTAAGCTGATGGAAATGGAATACCTCTACCTGGGAATGGACCTGGAAGGTAAATTGGGCAAATATTTTATAAGCATGCAATAAGTGATTATTTTTATTAAAAGATTTAAATGAACAAAAACACATATTGTTAAACTATGCAATATAGCGTTATATCGAGAAAATTTAACAAGGACCTAGTTAAAATAATTAGCCTTTTTTTTTTCTAAGTTAATAAACCCAAAAAGGTAGAAGACTTAGTAGGAGGAAAAAGATATATATGATATCATTGGGTTTTATGTCCTAAAACTCGTGGTTTGTAAACAATATAATTTATTCTGAAAATTCAATAAGATGTTATTGAATAGATGTTTTGTTTATTAGAAATCTAATAAACCTAAAAGTCCCTTATTACATGAGCACTTAAAATTTATGTGGACACATAAAAGTGGACCAGGTTCGAGTAAATAGTCAAAATGATATGTAGTATATGAATAAGATTGGGTGCCTTATTCTAGTAACACTATTGGATGTAGCCTGCTCTGTAGTTATTACAAAGAGTTGTAAAGTGCTACAAATGAAGTGATCCTAATTCGTACAGATATAACCTGAGGAGTGAGGGTGTCCTTGTGCAAAAGGGTTTGTACAAGATCGGACCACGAAATTAGTCACTCTTACTTTATAACGCTGTTTATTGTTTAAGACTGACTATTTCAAAGCGATGACCTAGGTAACTTGACCTCAATCCTGAGCTGACTATGAACTCTTGTTTATTCAGGATTATCCTTAGATTTGCATAGGTGAGGGTTGGCTCAACAACGCTGGCTCAATAAACTCCCATTTCAGGGGTAAGACCAGATAGATAGCTGAGGACATAGGGTGCAAGATGGAATTCACTCCTACCCGCTTTTAGGGATAATAAAGAGGTTGTTCCCTTAAGTACTGATTTTGGGTCTTGAACAAAGGGGCCCTGCCCTCTCATTGACCCGAGAGGACTCGGTTTTGTTGATTAGATCACAAAAAAATTGTTCATCAGCAAATTAGTAGGGACTTAAGGAACAAGAGGTAATTTCGGGGGCAAAATAGAGATTCGACCCAGCTGTTATTATGAACAACCTGTGAAGGGTTGACTTACTAATCATGACTATATCAAGTGGACATAATATATCTATAGTGAGGGAAGTTCAACTATGGGCTTTAGTGGAGTGACCTATTAGTTAACAAATGGGTGTTAATTTGGTCTAATGAGTTTAGCCAATTAATCTTGGATCGTTGGAGCCCATGATCTATAGGTCTGCGTGATAAGTTACTTTGAAACATTCAAATTAGAATTAAAGGAATTAGTAATTATATGAGATATTACTGAAGGATCTCATACCGAAAGTTCCATGAGCGGGCTTAGATCACTCCGATTTCACAGTGACCGAAACATAAACGATATACATTCCATACAAACAGTTATTAAACTCATAATCGGCATGCTCAGAATACAATAAAACACAAAGAAAGGGTTCATACTAGATGAAGAAACTCTTCGAATGACTGAACCCAAAGCAGCGGAAAACCTCCCACCGATCAACCAGTACCCGGCGAGTCTGTCGACTGCAACAACATGATACGAACGTACACAAACAATGTCGTGGGGATGACACCACCACAAGAGAAACCCGGGTATCCTCAGCATAAAAAACCCAAAGAGTGGGCTCTGGTAAGTTTGGTAGAGGACAGAGGAGAAGACGTCGTGTAGNCAAGAGAAACCCGGGTATCCTCAGCATAAAAAACCCAAAGAGTGGGCTCTGGTAAGTTTGGTAGAGGACAGAGGAGAAGACGTCGTGTAGACGATAAGCAAGTGGGAGATGAACTCTGCTATCGTATAGCGGAAATGCTTATCTATAGTAGAGCTACACGATCGTTTAGGAAAAACTGAACGATCGTTTAGAAAAGATGTATACGATCGTTTAGAAAAGATGTATATGATCGTTTAGAGAACACGTGAACTTGACGATCGTTTAGACGAGCGAGCTTTTATCGTATAGGCTCTCGCAATCGCTCTTTCACGGATTCTTTTTGGGCGCGAGCGATACGATTTTTATAGCTTTAACCCACCGATTGAATAATAAAATAAAAACGATTTTTATAGCTTTAACCCACCGGTTACATAACCTTTGCAGCCCCACTTACCACGTCCGAACGTGGATTAATCGGTTAATTATCAAATAATTAATCAATTAATTTAATTAATAAATATAATCATATTATATTAATATCCTATAGTTTGATATCATATATCTACTATAGTATTTTCTCCTCTACTTGATATAAATCATATTTATATCTAATTTTCTCCAAAATAATGTATCTCATACATTTATCTAATTATATCATATATAATTAACCAGTCCAATTATATCATATATAATTGAACTTCCTCTAGTCAATTTGAACATTTCAAATTAACCCAAACACTAGTTCTCGACTTTATCCAAGCTACCCAGGTGATCTAATGGACCTGTGGCTCGAAGCTCTAACAGTACGTGAATAGCTGACTAAACTTTTTAGCCACAAGATTCACCATCCGTTAACTATCAGTGATTCCACTAAAGACCAACAGCTGAACTACTCTTATCACAGATATATTTCTGTGTCCATCGGATATAACCAATCAAGAGTATGATGACCTTTCACAGATGCTCGTAAGTAGAATTGGGCCAATTTACCGTTTTGCCCCTGTAGTTACATTTCACTTCTTAAGTACCACTGATTCCTCTAATGAACAATACAACATAGTCCAACTATGTATGAACACCTCTTGGGCCAAGAGAAGGTGTGTGGCGTCACATCGTTCAAGACCCGGAATCAGCCCTTAAGGGAGCCATCTATCTACTTACCCCTGTCTCGAGGAAGGAGTGAAGTCCATCTTGTGTTGCTGAGTTCCCAGCTCCCAAATCAGACGAATCCCCAAAATAGTAGGTTTGAATCGGCGACTTGGCCACTCGCACCCATACAAATGAAAGGACCGCCTTCAATGGCAGGAGTTCCCAACTCACTCAAGATTGAGGTCATGTTACGTATGGTTATCTTAGTGAAGTGAAGTCTCTGTTATGAATGGTGTTATATAATGAGACATAACACTTCGTGGTCAGGTCTTATACAAACTCTTTGTATAAGATGCCCCCGCTCGCATGTCCCCAATACGAATGATCAGGATCAAATCATCTGTGGCAAGTCACAACACTTGTGACCATTCCACAAAGCGGGCTGCGTCTGTAGCATTACCAGGATAAGGTTTTCCTCCTATATCCATATACTACAGACCATTTTGGTTATCACTCAAGACATGATCCACTTGTATGTCACCACATACAGATGCTTGAGTTACATACAGATAACAAGGGATTTTATATTCATTGGTTTGTGGTAAAGCAAATAAAACAAATAACCAAGTAAAACAACAAGATGTGAAGTAAATATCATATATTAAAAATCACTGGTGTTCGTATATACTGTTTACAAACTACAGGACACGAGACTTTAGGGCATCAACCCCGACAATTACTACACGTATAAATTTTAGAAATTAAATGGAATTGGAGAATTGATATTTAAATATGATTAAATATATGAAGGTGGATTTGTGTAAAATTAATTTAATATTGATATTAAATTAATTAGAATTATTTAAATTGTTTAAATAATTATTTATTGAGAAGATTGGAATGAATTTGAGGCAATTCAATCGGTAGAATTTTTGCTGAAAATTCATGTGAAGAAGGTGTTTTCATGTGGGTTGCGCTGTGAGCTATTCTCCAAGTTCCTTGATTCAAGCTTATTTTGAGTCCCACAACTCAATCTAAGAGTATCAAGCGCTTAGTGGAGAAGATCTTGTACAAGAGAATAGTGGAGAAGATCTTGTGGTGGTCTACAACGAGATTTGGAGAAAGTTAAAGATGGAAATAGAGATTTCAAGAGATCTACAAAGGTATAACTTGAAACCCCATTTGTTTTGTAAGAGCATGCTTTATATTCTGCCAAAATTAATGAATTAGAGTGCTTAATGATCCTTTGTTGCTTCCGCTGCTTACTGATACAATCTAACAGGTATGTCGTTTTTCCACCACGTTCTCCTAAAGAGTTCACAGGGTAAGATTCATGCTCGGCCTCGTGGTGTCCTAGGCGCAACATCCCTTGGAAGGTATTTGCATGGGTCAATGGTAGTAGGAATTTTGGTGTTGTTCACAAACCCTTGCTATAAAATAAGATTTATAAATCACCAAACAAACCTTTATACCAACTAGCAGTACAAGTAGCAAGTCCGAGGTCGAACTACAAAGAGCCTAATTGGATTCCTAAAAAAAGTTGAACTTATAGGAAGTAACCAGAAGGGAGGGGGGGAGGGTGGGGAGGGTTGTGAAATTGTTTAAAACAAATTTTGAAAACAAAAAGAAGTGCAATGTAACAATTGTGAAAATTATCAATCAAACAAATACTTAGCTTGGGCAATTGTAATTTAATTAATTCCTCAATAATTCTATCATAGGCTATTCAAAATTTGTGTGAGATTAATTGAACTAAAAACTTAGCCTATTCAATTAAAATCCTAATCGGTAGTCCATAAAATCAAGTTCATTAAAAGAAGAGCGAGGATTCTCATCCAACCAATTAACTAACAGGCTTTAAGCTTCAGGGCAAAACAAAACTTTTGCTTCTAAGTGATGACTACTTAACGATTACAAATTAGGGCCAATCAAAGCAGTCAATTAAACGTGCATAGCTAATTTGTCAGATTATCCCATACACGAAAACTAAAAATTTATTCGAGACAAATTTCATAAAGTCACAATAATACTCACAGAATTACAAAACGAGTCTCAAGAATTACATTGGAAAGAAATTAAACTAACTAACCCAAGCTAAGTTCTTACCTTTTAGCCACGGAATATGTGGAAAATCAACACGATTGGAAAAAGGGAAGAACTTATTACAAGAATCTAAAGAAAAAGCACAAAATAGAACTAGAAAAGTACTGACGACCCTCAAAATCTGAAGAAGAAGGGAACTTTTTTTGTGTGTTCTGTCCTAGGTTCGAGGGGTCTGTTTATAGGAGTCGAGGCAGCGTCACTCGATGCTACATAAAGTGTCACGACGCTACCCTGCGCGCTTCAGCCATTGTTCAGCTTCAAGTCGTAACGCTATGGATGGTGTCGTGACGTCTTTTTTTACCCAAACACTTAACTTGATCGATTATGCACTTGATTTCTATAAAATAATCAATTAAAACACATTAAGTAGCCTATCGACTCTGAATTAAGCAAGAAAAGATAGCACATTTCCAGTGCTATTAGTCAATATCAAGGCGAATGGAGAAAGTGTTTATAGTAAGTGGGAGAAGTGATGACTTAAATTAGGGGCCGCAATATATGCGATGCATGTCTTAGGTTATGCGTTGATTTTCATGCGTCGGTGGTCATGCGTTGGAATGAAAAATATGCGTGGATCTCATATGCCATGACCATGCGTTCCTGCCACAAGTTTTTTTACGCTCTCGCCAAGTATAACGAGAACACAAGTTTCTCGGGTGATCCGAGGTCGAACTCAGGGACTTGTAGCTAAATGCTACGCGGTAATGTGTTGCGGCGGATAAATAAAAGAATAATGGGAGATATAAGCTATAAACTACTCATACTCCTAACTAACAGATTAAGCGGTGGGAATATGAATGAGAGGTAGAGACACGGCAACAGTTGGCGCATAGTAAAATGCATGGAAAAATAGATAAAATGGTGAAGATGTCTTCATCCAACCCTAAGCTTGACCGCAAGGGCAACCCCAGCCAATGCAAGCTATGCAATCATGCTATACACACTTGACGTAGACGCATGCAATGTATATGAGATATTGTCAAGAAGCCTATTCCTGAGCCTCTATATCCCGCTCACGTGCTCTCACACATAAACGAGATGACTGCATACCACCATATCCTACTTAAAGGATGCATACACTATGTAGTAGCAAACGGAGCTTATCTTTAAGTTCCCCATTCTTGTTCATGCGATCCAATCCGCTCTCTTGAGTCTTAGATTTGGTTTTTAGACTACTCTCCCAAGTATGCCTAAATGATGAATGATGCGCTCATAAGACAAGGTAATCGCATAAACTTGGCTAACGTAAGATTATTCTTATCTCTATTGAACACTTGCTTACATTGCTTAATGCGACCAACCACTTACCCTCTCTGGCAGTTAGTTGCTGTTGATTCTACTCATAGAAAAGCATTACGTCCGCTTATAGACAAGCGTTGCTACAGCTTCACACTAAGCAAATAAGGTTTTCTCACAACACTCGCGCAACGCACACCTCTCGGTTGGTTGGTACATGCTTCATATTCCTATGTCGCATGATTAAGTATGCGATACTCTAGCAATCTTACTCAGTGATGCAATGAAAGTTAAGAATGCTCAGTAATTGAAGATGGAGATGGAATTGAAGGAAATATAGAAATGCATTGATTACAAAATGTATTAATTCTTTAAGCTAAACTGTAATACAATACAATGAGAGAAGAGAAATGGAAGGACCAGCTAGAAGCAATGTCTTGCTTCCAGCAGATGTGTGTCAAGGCTGCCGGTGGTGCCATGGATGGGTGGTGGAATTGACTCTCTCGAGCTCTAACTCCAACGAAGGCTCCGGTCATCACTCGGAATGGATGAAGGAGATGAAGAACTCTCAAGCTATCTTCTCACGCTTTGGTCTGGATCACAAGGATCCGCCCTAAGGCAGGGAGCCTCAGGCAAAAAACCTTGGATGATTTGAAATTCTGCTCAACGGCCTCTATTTATAGAGCTTGATCGACGATAGCATTAATGGACCTACTCTGATTTTGACACTCGCAGTGCGATGGTCCTTTTCTGATTTTTGCTGCTAATGGCGTGGTAGGTGGAATGTCAACATCACCTTTTGATAATCCCAATGTATGCGTTCATGTTTGCGTTCCAACAACATTGCGGTCGCCCCTTCTATTATGGTTATCATTATATAGCCGCAATCTCCTTGCGATGACCGCATTCACTTGACGACCACAACTTTTATGCAATGGACGCATGCGGTTGCTGGCCGCAATATCCATTCGTCAAACGTATGTGTTCGCCTCTGCGATGAAGAGATTCCCCGTATGCGGTCGTCTTTATGATAGCCCGACTTTCACGTATGTGTCTGCTTCCTGCGTTAGCTACAAAGATAGACAATTGAACATATAATAACACATAATAGTGGTTTAGCCGAGGTTCTTAATGTCGATCGACGCAAACTCGTTTTCTCATGAATTCCTAACATATTCGCCACAAATTTTACTTAACAACCCTCATAATTCTAAATAAAAGGCCTATAATGACGTGCATTTCTGCTCGTAATCAAAAAGGACGTGTGAAAACATATCCTACGGTCTCCTTCGTTAGCTTGTAGTGTTTCCTTCATGCTCAGTCTCATGGTGTCGTGAGTGCACCCTCCTTTAGGAAGGTATTTGCATGGGGAAGGGCATTACAAACTCCAGAAATGGATAAGACTGCTATAATCAATTGCACCAATTATGTTCTTCCCTAAGGGCAGACTGGTTGGGGCAGGGTTATAGGGTTGAAAATGAAGGGTTACACTTACAAGAACATTAAGGCAGTTAATGATTGATTGACCAAATGAATGGTAATTAAATATTATATGAATAAGAAGTTATCCTGGGATAATATTTGATTAAGGGTGTCTCACTTCAATGATAGGAATAACTATACACCTTGAGGTAGCATTTATTCCAAATCACTAAATGCATCATTGCAAAATTCAATGATGTTGGGGTTTATTAATTTTTGCTAAACCAATTGGATTAAATTGAAAAACGAATTTTTGCACAAGTGTCTAATATAAGTAATTTCTTTTTGTATTAACATGTTTAGCTCAATCGTTACTTTGTTTGGCATCGAAAAATTAGCTGGAGAAAATTATATAACTTGAAAAAATCATGAATACGGTTTTGGTAGTGGATGACCTCAAATTCGTTTGCATGGAGGAATGTCCTCCGGCCCCTGGGTACAACGCATCACGAAGTGTTCATAATGCTTATGAGAAGTGGACCAAGGCCAATGATAAGGCAAATGTCTATATTTTGGCAAACTTATCTAAAGTCCTAGCCAAAAAGCATGAGACCATGATTACTGTACGCTAGATCATGGAATCATTGCGTGACATGTTTGGAAAACCTTCCTCATAAGCCATGCATGATGCTTTTAAGTTCATCTTCAGCGTGCAGATGGTTGAAGGATCGTCTGTTAGAGAACATGTCTTTAACATAATGAACCATTTCAATACTGTTGAGATAAATGGTCATAAATGAGCCTAGTCAGATGAGCTTTTTCGTGCAATCGTTGCCGGACAACTTTCTGCAATTTCCTAGCAATTTTTTTATGAAAAAAATTGACTACAACCTCACCACCCTCCTTATCCAGCTAGATTTTTTAGTCTTTAATGAAAGCCAAAATGAATAATGGGAAGGCAAATGTTGCCTTCTCCAACAAGAAAAAGTTCATCAGAGGTTTGACCTCTGGAACTAAATTTGTGTCACCCTCTTCATCTGGTGTGAAGAAGTGGAAAAAGAAGAATGGTGGAAAGGGAAATAAAGTCACCACTGTTGTTGCTGTCCGAAAGGGCAAGAAGGTCAAAGTTGCAAAAGGAACTTGTTATCATTGCAACCAAGATGGGCATTAGAAAAGAAATTGCCCAAAATATTTGACCGAGAAAAATAAGGAAACACTACAAGAAAAACCACCTTTCTTGACGTTTGCAATTTTAAATACTTGACGTTTTCATGAAAAATTATCAAGAAATAGGTGATTTTAAAGAAAAAAACGTTAAGAATTGATTTTAAAAAGCAAGGGTTGTGCATTTTTCCTGGAAAAAGCAAAAATTGACGTTTTAAAAATGTCAAGTTCAATTAATGAATTATTGATATTTTAAAAACGTCAAGAATTGTAGAATATATAAGGCAACATTGCAATGCTGAAAAGTAGTATTACAACGCTACGGATGTTAACGAAAAAATGAAAAACGTGTGCGCCTCATGTAAACAGCGTTGCAACGCTATAACCAAGATATAAATAGAAACAACAACCACCCTAAAATGTTTCTGTGCCGAACACAAATTGTCCAGCCTTCGGGTCAGTTCATGATTTCTTTTCAATTCGTTTGTTCTTCAAATTCATCTTTCGATCCTTAATCAACGCTAGCCGAATCCAACTGCCATCCATTTTTGCAGCCGAACCGGAAGATTTCAATTTCCATTCTCAGATTCAAGATTGTTCCACAGAGCATTTGGGTTAGTTCAATATTCATTTTGATCCATTAAATAATTTTAGTTACTCTCGGTTGTTTTGGATTATGTATTTGCTTGTATTTTCACTTTTAGTTGTGATTGCTCCTTCGCGGACTTTTAGGTTCTCGAGTGAGGGTCCCCCCCTTTGATATGATTTCACTTTTATTACGCGGATGTTTTTGTGTTGTTTATAATGATTTATGGATGTATGCAGCGACTGTGTCCTTTGGAATGAACATTGGACTTAATTTGAAGCTCATGAAGCAAGACAATATTTACATTGAATTAGAGGAGGATCTTAATCCCTCTTTCTTGTTGTTATGCTTTCAAATGTATTATTGTTGATTCATTTCGGCCTTCTTGTGAGAGCTTCTGTTGATAATTTCTTGTTTTATTGTTTCTATTTTCAGCCTCAACTAGAGTATAAAAATTACATTATGAGGAAATCCAACAGGTATGAGCCATTATGCAGTGTGTGTTCATCTTTTTAGATCTTGTGTGCATGTTCTTTATGCCACTCTTACTTTTTCTTTATGTTTTAGGACTTTATAGGTTGTGGTACTTAAGTTTAGTAATTTTAAGTTATTTCAATCTATATGTTGTAGTTTTGGTATATTATTTCATTGATGTAGGTGCTAAAAGCGACAAGTTCAAGGTGGGTTACGTTATTCTTGTGGAGGCAGGTGCATAGTGAGCAAGATTTGGCTATGATTACTTCATATGGGATTGATAGGTGTAATTTCTTTTTAATTATTCATAGAAGGGATGGGGTTGATTGTACAATAGGAAATGTGTTCATATGGGGGTTGATAGTTGTTATACTTTTGAAATTGTTCGTACGGAGTTTACCATAATGTTGGAATTGTTCATTTGGGGGTTTCCATATCCTTTTAACTTAGAAATGCTTCACGAGGTTGTAATATTGACAATGTTAAAGAAGTGAACTTTTGATAAAGATATTGTGGAAATTTGGTTGATATATAAGATTGAAAATACGTGTATTGTTTATTTCATTGATGAATGTATGTCATATATATCAAATATGGTTGTTGGATCAAAATACAGGAGCAATTATAGGTAAAAACATCAACATTATAGATTTTTCTAAAAAAATCACAAGCAGGCATGACATGTTGCGTGTCAAGATTATAGATGTTCTTGACATGTTTAACAGGTTAAGAATTTCCATATTCTTGACATTTCTAACATGTCAAGTAGGATATATCTTGACTTTTTTTTATTGTCAAGTTAAAAAATTTCTTAATGTTTTTCCTTGTCAAGAACACTCATATTCTTGACATTTCAAACATATCAAGTGTCAGTGTTTCTTGACGTTTTTCAAATGTCAAGTGTCACTTTTCTTGACGTTTTTAAAACATCAAGAAAATCGACATTCTTGACACTGGCTTTCTTGACGTTTTTAAAAGGAAATAGCTGTTCTGGAAAAGAAAAGTCATTCTTGACATTTAAAAAACGTCAAGAAACACTGTTTTTATAGTAGTGAAAAAGAAGGTAAATATGATTTATTGGTTCTGGAAACATGTTTGGTGGAAAATGATAATCATACTTGGATATTTGATTCATGAACCACTAACCACGTTTGCACTTCTTTGCAAGAAACTAGTTCTTGGAAATAGCTGGCAGCGGGAGAGATGACTCTACAGGTTGGAACAGGAGAGGTTGTTGGGAGTTTTAAGTTGTTTTTTGAATCAAAGTTTATGTTGTTAGACAATATTTATTATGTTCCTAATTTTAAAAGGAACTTGATTTCAGTTTCATGTTTGTTAAAACACTCTTTTAATGTTTCTTTTATTCGAGATAAAGTGTTTGTCTCGAAAAATGATATTGATATTTATTCTGCAACAGACGAAAGCAACTTATATGTATTAAGGTCGTTATTATCTAAAATGCTCCATAATATTGAAATGTTCAACACTAAACCACTAAAACTAAGAAAAAAAAATTCCTAAAGAAAATGTTCATCTGTAGCATCTAAGACTAGGTCACATTGATCTCAATAGGATTGAGACGTTGGTTAAGAATGGACTTCTAAATGAGTTAGAAGAAAATTCTTTATCTGTTTGTGAATCTTGTCTAGAAGAAAAAATGACAAAACAACCTTTTACTAAAAAAGGTTATAGAGCCATAGAACCCTTGGAGCTTATACACTCAGACTTTTGTGGTCCGAAGAGTGTAAAAGCCAGAGGAGGGTTTGAATGTTTAGTCACTTTTACAGACGATTATTCAAGATATGACCATGTTTACCTAATGCAACATAAGTCTGACACACTTGAAAAGTTTAAGGAGTATAAGGATGAAGTTGAAAATTTATTAGGTAAAAAGATTAAAATACTTCGATCAGATTGAGGTGGAGTACATGGATATTGAATTCCAGAACTATATGATAGAACATGAAATCACATCTCAATTCTCAATCCCTGGTACATCTCAACAAAACGGTGTATCAGAAAGGAGAAATAGAACCCCGTTGGACATGATGAGTTATGCTTCTCTACCTATCTCGTTCTAGGGTTATGCAGTGGAGACTACAACTTACCTTTTAAACCAGGTTCCATCAAAGAGTGTTACTGGAACACCTTTTCAATTATGGAGAGGTCATAAAAGTAGTTTACGACATCTCAGGATTTGGAGATGTCCAGTACATGTACTTGTGGCAAATCCAAAGAAATTGGAACCACGTTCAAGATTATGCCTATTTGTAGGTTATTCTAAAGAAACGAGAGGTGGTATGTTCTTTGATCCAAAAGAAAATAAAGTATTTGTATCGAGAAATGCTACTTTCTTAGAAAAAAAAACCACATTAGAGAACATAAGCCAAGAAGCCGAATCGTATTAAATGAAATTTCTAGAGAAACTACTGAAATTCAACAAGAGTTGTTGAAGAGGCGAGCACTTCAAAAAGAGTTGTTGATGTTGCTTTTGAAAGAAACCAGTGAAGGTTTTGCAGCGAAAGCAAGGATCGTTCCAAATTTTGGTTTTCACAGAATTTCAAATTACATAACGAGACAGAAAGATTATACGTTTAAACGATAATTACAGTATGCTGATTACATAAATTAGGGAAGAAAAAGGCGTATTCTTGAAGAACAACTTCTTCGTGTAATTCCCTCGATCCATATCACGAACCCTTCATTCTCCAACCGAAAACACCACCACAAAAAAGAATCTTCTGTATTTTCCTTAGGGAATGAAAATTCGTAGGAGGTGTAGGCTCTACTACTTTTTGGAAGAGGGAAAGGGATTGAGAGGGGAAGAAGAACTTTTTTCTTCTCTGTGTTATTCTTTTTGAAAAGTTAGAGAGAAAAACACACTCCTGAAAAAATAAAGGAAGAAGACGAATGAATCTCTCCTGCACCCCCTGTACATTTGGTTGGGAGATAATTAAGGGGAGGGAGTTGTAACTCCCTCCCTTTAATTAAATTAAAATTACATGTATATATATATATATATATATTATCTTATTATATATATACACTATATGATATATCAAATATAACACATAACCTATAGTTTTTATATTGTATCAAATACAATATAACCTATAGTTTTATTTTCTCTCAACAGTGCATTTTAATATTAATCATATTTATATTAAATTCAATTATATGAATCTCATCCATATAACTAATATTTGAATCATATTAAAAAAATTAATTCCTCTTAAAATAAATTTTATAATATAATGTATTAAATACATTATATTAATTATATCACATATAATTAAATGCCTCATTTAATTTGAACAGTTCAAATTAATCCAAAACTTAATTCTCAATAAATCCATGTTGAGCTACATAGGGAACCTCATGGACCTGAAGATTAAAGCTCCAATGGTACTTGGATAATTAATTAAACTCTTTAATTAAATTATCCAACATCCATTAACTGTCAGTCACTCTACTAAAGAGCGACAACTACACTCTTGGCACTACAGATATATTTCTGTGTCCATTGGACATAACCAGTCAACAGTGGATGACCCTTTATAAATTACTCGTTAGTACAACTAAGCCAACATTACCGTTTTGCCTCTATAGTTATATCTAACTCCTTAAGTACCATTGATCCCTTTAATAAACAATAAGTCATAGTCCAACTATGACCAAGTCTCTCTCGGACCAGGAGAGGGTGTGGCCATATTGTTCAAGCCCCAGAATTAGTCCTTAAGGGAGCAGTTTATCTACTTATCCCGACATCAGGGAATAAGTGAATTTCATCTTGTGTAGTTGTATTCCTAACTCCCCAATCAAACGAATCCTCAAAATGGTAGGTATGTTGAGTTGACAATCTGGCCACTCTCATCCATACAAATAAAGGACCACCTTCATAGGCAGGAGTTCACAACTCACTCAGGATTCAGATTATGTCACCTATGGTCATCCTGGTGAAATGTAAGTCTCTACTATTAATGGTGTTATATAATAAGACTAATCATTTCGTGGTCCGGTCTTATACAAATTCTTTGTATAAGATACCCCCGCTCACATGTCTCTACATGAATAATCAGGACCAGATCATTTGTAGCACTTTACAACACTTGTAACATCTACAAAGCGGGTTGTATCCATAGTATCACCAGGATAAGGTACCCAGCCTTATCCATCTACTACAAACCGTTTAGGTTATTATTTAAATAAGACCCATCAGTATGAATCTACACACTTATTTAAATTAAATAACATAATCTAGGATCTTAGTTTAATGGATTGAGTGTATGCTAATTATTTTATTCATAACAATTTGTTTATACAATGTTTACAAACTACGAGAATACAAGAGATTTAGGACACCAATCCCAACAATCTCCCACTTATCCTAATGTACAATACAAATAATGTACAAAATACAATAAACTAGGGCATACCCCAGTATATCTCCCACTTACCCTAGACAAAATGTTGCATATCCCATAGACCTAGACTTTCTAGATGGCTCTCGAACACTTTAGTCATGAAAGCCTTTGTATACTAATTAGCAACGTTGTGCTCCGAAGAAATCTTTATAACAATTACGTCACCTCGATACACAATCTCTCGAATCAAGTGATGTTTCTACTCTATATGTTTTCCTCTTCTATGACTCCTAGGTTCCTTAGAATTTGCCACAACACCACTGTTATCACAATAAAGTGTGTGGGCAAAGACATATTTGGAACAACTTCTAAAGCAATAAGAAACTTCTTAAGCCAAATAGCCTCTTTAGCAGCTTCACAAGCAGCTACGTATTCGACTTCCATAGTGGAGTCTGCGTGCATCCTTTCTTGATGCTTTGCCAAACTATAGCTCCTCCATTCAAAGTAAACACTGAGTCTGATGTGGATTTCCGAGAATCCCAATTAGTTTGAAAGTCAGAGTCTGTGTATTCTGTAAGGATCAAATCTTTATCTCCATACACAAGCACATAGTCCCTCATTCTCCAAAAGTATTTGAGGATTGTTTTGATCGTTGTCTAGTGATCTAATCCTGGATTGGATTGATATCTACTAACAATCCTTACTGCATAGCAAATGTCAGGTCTGGTATATAACATTGCATACATAAGGTTACCAACAGCCTATGCATAGGAAATTCGTTTCATTGCCTCAACCTATTGAAGAGTCTTAAGACACTGCTCCTTGGACAATACAATTCCATGTCTAAAAGGTAATAAACCTTTCTTAGAATTGTGCATCGAATATCTAATAAGCATCTTGTTAATATACGATGCCTGAGATAAGGCCAATCTTTTGTTCTTACAATCCCTGATGATCTGAATCCCTAGAACAAACTGCGCCTCTCTCAAATCTTTCATTTGGAATTGGAGGGCCAGTCATTTCTTTACATCAGTCAGAAAACCTACATAATTCTCAATGAGCTGCTGATGATTTTCTTGTAAACACAAAAATTATCAACATTCGGATCAAAGCCATAAGATTTGATCGCAGTATAAAATCTTATGTTCCAAGATCGAAATGCTTGTTTCAGTCTATAAATGGATCAATTAAGCCTACAAACCTTTTGTTTTTTATCTTGTTCAATGAATCCTTCTGGTTGATTCATGTAGATGATCTCTTCAAGATTACCATTAAAAAAGGCAGTCTTAACGTCCATTGGCCATATTTCATAGTCATAACATGTGGCTATGGACAAGAGAATTCTGATAGACTTTAACATGACAACAGGTGAGAAAGTTTTTTCATAGTCCACTCCCTCAACCTGGAACCTTTTGCCACAAGTCTAGCATTAAAGGTCTATACCTCTTTTTCTCTTGTAGATCCATTTATAATCTATAGGTTTTACCCCACCAGGTTGATCTACAAGCTCCCAAACAGAATTAAAGTATATAGACTCCATTTCTTGATTCATGGATTTAATCCATACATCCTTTCAACATCTTCCATTGCTTGTTTATAAAACAGTGTATCCTCAACACTATCATCATCTATGATGTCTTGGACTTCTGTTAAACCTATGTAGCGTACAGGTGGGTTCATAACTCTCCCACTTTGTTGAAGCAATCTCAACTCTTGAGATGGATGTGCATGACTAAACGAACCTACATCAACAACTCTTGTTGATGTATCAACCCCTTTAATAACCATTGTTGAAGTCTCAGTAGATTCATTAGAAATTTCACTTAAAAAATTTTTTCTTCATGGTTTATGATCCCTTATGTGGTCTTCTTCCAAGAAGGTAGCATTCGTAGACATAAACACATTATTCTCATTTGAATCAAAGAAGTATCCACCTCTCGTTTCCTTGGGGTAGCCTATAAATGGGCATACTTTTGAACAAGGTTCCAACTTTTTAGGGTTTTCCGTTAGCACATGGGTTGGACATCCCCAAATTATGAAGTGGCGTAAACTACCTTTACGACCTCTCATAACTTAAAAGGTGTTTCAGAAACAATATCTGAGGGAACATTGTTCAAAATATAAACAACAATCTCTACTGCATATCCTTAAAACGAGTTAGGAAGTTGAGCATAACTCATCATAGACCGAACCATGTCGAACAGGGTTCTGTTTCTCCTTTTTAATACACCATTTTTGTTGAGGTGTACCTAGGCTGAGAGTTGGGACGTAATTCCATGTTCTATCATATAGTTTTGGAATCTTAAGTCCATATACTCTTGCCCACGATCAAATCGTAGTGTTTTTATCTTTTTACCTAACAAGTTTTCAACTTCAGTCTTATACTCCTTGAACTTTTCAAGTGCTTCAGACTTATGTATCATTAGGTATAGATACTCATAACTAGAATAATCATCTATGAAAGAGATTAAATATTCATACCCTTCTCTTGCTCTTATATTCATCGGACCACAAAGGTCTGAATGTATAAGCTCTAAGGTCTCCTTGGCTCTGTAACTTTTTCTAGTAAAAGGTTGTTTTGTCACTTTGCGTTCAAGGCATGGCTTACATACAGGTCAAAAGTTTTCTTCTAAACCATTTAGATGTCCATTTTTCACCAATCTCTCAATCTTATTGATATTAATGTGACCTAACTTTAGATGCCAAAGATGGGCATTTTCTTTAGGAGAAACTCTTGGTCTTTTAACAGTTGTTGTCGTTTTGAGAATTTCAGTATTTAGCACGATTTTTGTAACTAACGACCTTAGTACATATAAGTTATTTTCCATTGAACCAAAGCCCAGCTCCATTCCATTTTTAAAAATAAATACTTTATTTTTAGAGAAGGATAAGGAATACTTTTGCTCATTCAAACAAGAAACTAAAATTAAGTTCCTTTTGATATGAGGTACTACATTTACGCCATCAAATAATATATATCATTTCTTGTCCAAAAATAACTTAACCTTGCCTACAACAACAACTGAAATGACCTCACCAGTACCGACTCTGAGAGTCATCTCTCCAGCTACCAATTGTCTCTAGGAATTAAATCTTTGATGAGAAGAACATACGTGATTAGTAGCTCTTGAATCAACTATCCTGACAGAATCATCATTCTCTACTATGCACGTCTCCAAGACAAATAAATCAAATTTATTTTTTTGGAGTTCTTCCTCTTCTGGACAATCCTCCATAACTTATATCATAAACTCTAAGTTGCATCTTAGAGGACAATCCTCGTTGATTAACTTCACTAGATTTAGCAACAATTTCTTTCTCTATTTGTCCCTTGACATTCAATATGGACTGAAGTTTATTTAGGGAGCTGACATTACTGGTTTTATTGTCATCAACCCCCGTTTTGCTTGAATTGTGAGAAATTTCGCTTAAACGATTCTTGCATTAATTGCATGATCTAATGTGTAGTGACCATGCTCTCAAATCTTTTGGCTAATGCATCAAGTATATTTGCCAAAATGTGAACTCTGGCTTTAGAATTAGCATTTGTCCACATTTCGTATGCATCACGAACATTTTCTGTTGCATCAGGGGTTAGAACTCGAGGACAATCCTCAGTCATGACAATGTTGAGGTCGTTAACCATGAAAAAATTTTTAACTGAATCTTTCCACGTCATATAATTAAAACGGTCAAATTATTAAAGGCAACTAACGAAAAATTACAATTTGACATTTTTGTAGATGTTACAATTGTTGTAAAGTGCTACAAATGATTTGATTTGTATGGTGAGAGTGGCCAGATCGTCGACTCAATAAGCCTACCATTTCGGGGATTTGTCTGATTGAAAAACTGGGAACACAACTACATAAGACAAAATTCACTCATTCTCCAATGTCGGGGTAAATAGATAAATTGCTCCCTTAATGGCTGATTTTGGGGCTTGGACAATGTGGCACCATACCCTCTCCTAGCTCGAGAAGGTTTTGGTCATAGTTGAACTATGATTTATTATTCATTAGAGGGATCAGTGGTACTTAAGGAGTTAGATGTAACTACAGGGAAAAAATTTAATTTTGAACAAACTGTACTTATAAGCAATTTGTGAAGGGTCATCACACTGTTGACTGGTTATATCCAAAGCGGATCGTATCCGTAATGTCACCAGAATCAGTGGTACTTAAGGAGACAGATGTAATTATAAGGGCATAACGGTTATTGACCCAACTGTACTTACGAGCGATCTGTGAATGGTTGTTGCACTGCTGATTGGTTAAGATGGACACACAATAAATCTGTAGTAATGAGAGTTCAGCTGTCGCTTTAGTGGATTGCCTGGCGGTTAACGGATGGTGGATCCCGTGACTAAAGAGTTTAGTCAGTTATTCACATACTGTTGGAGCTTCGAGCTACAGGTTCATAAGGTCCCTTTGGTAGCTCAATGGATTCAGTTGAGGATCGGTTCTTGGTGTTGATTTGAAATGTTCAAATTGACAAGAGGTATTTTAATTATATATGATATAATCGGTATGATGTGCGAGATACATCTAGTGGAGGATTGATGTAAATGAGATTTACATTAAGTACCATGGAATAGAAAAAGAACTATGGTTTATATGTTTCATGAGATGAAATATTAAAACTATAGGTTATAAATATAGTATGATAAGTTGGTTATTATTTATATTTATAATAATATTAGTTATTGGATAATTAATTCTTTTTCTTTAATAATCAGTTGAGTGGGTGGTTATTGGATTTTCATGGTTACCGTGAGATAAAAGGAAAATGGTTTTCCTAATTTTAGTAAGATATACAAACTCTTGAAAAGTTTTTCATAAAAAGTTTTTGAGATTTCTTTCGGCAAAATAAACTCACGGAGTTGTTAAGTAAATATTTACTAAACGATAGCTTGGGTGATCTAAACGATCGTGCAATGATAGCTAAACGATCGTACAGTATTTATCAAACGATCGAATAGCTTTTGCTAGACGATCGCTTGTCCAAAGTAAACGATCGTGTAGTGTCTGTAGGTGACAGACCGAGCTAAACGATGAGCTAAATGATCGCATAGCTTTAGTTAAACGATTGACATTGACCTTACGATAGGTCTTTGCCATCTCCCACTTGCCCAGTCCGTGTACACGATTGGTGTTTCCTTCGTCTGCCTCATTCCAAGTCTGAACAGAGCCCACCCTCTGGATTCTCACACCGAGAATACCAAGGTAGCCTTGTTGGTGGTGTCATACTCAACTTGACACCGTTGAGGTGCTTTGGAGGCCGTTCGTGCTGTTGCGGAGGAGTTCGTGGCCGAAGCGATCGTTGAGGAAGAGCGTAAAGTGTTCGTGCTGTGTTGCGGTCGTGTAGATCGAGCGTTCGAGGTTGTTGTTGTTCGAGTGATCGTGCCCAAAGGAGCGTGGAGACGCATCTTCAAATGTTCGTAGAGTATTGCTCTTTGTTCATTTGAGTTTTCATGCTGTAATTTCTATATTAATTGCATAACCGCTTGTTTGGAAGTAGATTGTATATGTAATGTTCATTCATGATTATGATTTGGAATAATCTTATTTCCGCTGCTCATGGAAATATCGAGTCCGATTTCCTTCAGAGTGACCGACAGTTAATGGATGTTGAGTAATTTAATTAAAGAAGTTTAATTAATTATTCAAGTACCATTAAAGCTTCGATCTAAAGGTCCATATAGTTCCCTCTATAGCTCAACTGGGATTATTGAGAATTAATTTTGAATTAATTTGAATCCTTCAAATTAATGAAGGGAGTTAATTATATATGATATAATTAATACAATGTATTTGATACATTATAATATAAGTTTATTTGAGAGGAAATATATATTTGAATATGATTCAAATATTAATTATGTGAATTTGATTCATATAATTAAATTTAATATAAAATTGATTTATTTACATACCGTATATTATTGAGAGAATTTAAAATATAGATTATATTGTATTTGACAATATGAAAACTATGTGTTATATTTGATATAACATATAGTTATATATATATATATATTGTTGAGATCGGTGTTCTAATTCTCCCGGAGTCTCGTAGTTTGTAAATACTGTACACATTGTTATGAATAAAAATAAGAGTTATTTTATTTTGCATTTACTCATCCAATAAACAAAGCTCCATGGTTATTGTATGAAAACTTAAGCATGTATATGAGACATACAAGTGGATTATGCCTTAAGTGATAATCTAAAAGGTCTGTAGTATAAGGATTAAGAAGGGATACCTGATCTTGGTGAGACTACAGATACGACCCGCTTTGTAGAGGTTTATAAGTATTGTGAACTGCTACAGACGGTTGATCCTGACCATTCATGTGGAGACATGCGAGTGGGGTGTCCTACACAAAGAGTTTGTATAAGACTGGACCACGAGATGATTCGTCTCTTTATATAATGCCGTTGATAGTTGAGACTTACATCTCACCTAAACGACCATAGGTGATATGACCTTAATCCTGAGTGTTTTGGAAATTCCTGCCTCTGAGGGCGGTCCTTTGATTAGTATGGGTGAGGACCAGATTGCCAACTCAACAAACCTAGGGGATTTGTTTGATTTGGGAGCTGGGAACTCAGCTACACAAGATGGAATTCACTCCTTCCCCGAAGTAGGGGTAGGTAGATAGATTGCTCCCTTAAGGGTTGATTCCGGGTCTTGAACATAGTGGCATTTTTTACATGAAGTGTAAAGTTCAGAGACATTTTTTTTTTTTATAATTTAACCTTATATAGATATCCTCACTTTTTTCATATAAGTACTCTCATATTTCTCTTAATTTTTCAATTTTAGCTTACACCAATGTTCTCAACAACCACAATACAAACAAAAATTTTAAGTTAAAACATAAAATACCAAAAAATTTCACAAAATTCCAAAATAAAAAATTTCCTCTTGAAACATACCAAAATGATAAATAGTCAAATAAAAAAAGAATTTGACTATTTATCGTACATATAGGTACTCATATTAATCTTCCAATTCTTAGCTTACACCAATTTTCTCAAACAACCAAAACATACCAAAATGTTGTGATGCTGAAGACCCCCTCACGAAACGCCTTGGAGAGCAAATTGGAAGGAGTGCCTCTTCGTGCATGCATATTAAATGGAGAGTAATGCGGTGTCGCAGGACATGACTGGAACGCTTGCCTAGCAGACTATCTCTATGAATAGTGCGGGACATAAGTGTCGTAGCACTTGCGTAACGTCGTGCCTCCCCTTGCTCGATTTTACCGTCTTGCCTCCCGTTGCTTGCTAATTGCTCCATTTAAGCTGGAATTGCATTTGAAACATCCCAACGACTTTTTTTGCTCAATAACCTATCTAAGAACTAAAATAAATATTAAATTCCTTAGAACCAACTTGATTTAGGTTGATACTTTTTTTTATTTGATTATTTATCGTTTTGGTATATTTATTTTAAAATTCTATATATATATAATTTATTTTAAAATTGATTCTTTTCGAATTTAAAAAACTTCAAACAAATTGATTAGTAAGAGGATTTTTTAATATATTTTTTTTAATAATTTTTAAGTCATTTTTGTCACGAGGAATTAATGGTTTTTGTTCAAATATTAACGGTGGAAGTATTTTTGAACTTTTATTAAGCTAAAGGTATTTTTGAAATAAAACTTTAACGGTTTCTATGACAAAGGTATTTTTTGAATTTTTTTTTAAATTTAAGGATATTTTTGAAAATTTTGAAAGTTAAGAGTCATTTTTTATACAAACTTTATGGACATGTTTTTTATAATTTAACCAAAATTTATTAGAATGAAAATTTTATTTTACAAAATTTGTTAGACACGAATATGAATATGAAAATTTAGAGGACCAAACTTGCAATTAAAAAAAAAAAAAGAGAGCATTCAGCCGAATGAGCGAATGGGGACTGAGAGTGAAGCAATGGCAGAGCAAAACTACATGGAAGCACTAGCGAAGCTCGAACACCGGCAGACCCTAATCCTCCATCGAATTTCAAAGCTTGAGCTCGCATACCTTCCAAATCTCGACTCTGCAACTTCCTCTGTTCCCTCTGATGGTGAAGATGGCGACACCGTGGCTCGACTCTCTGCCATTCTCAGAACCAATTCTGTCAACGACTTCTCCTTCAAGAGAGTGCCTTCCGATTACTACGATTGGCCTCTCGAAGCGCGACGGGATGTTCTTGATGCCGCCTCCGTCGACCATCTCTGCAAGAGCATCGTTCTGGTGCGTTTTGGAATCGGATTCCTTTTTTTTTTTTCCCTCCTTTTTATTGACGATTTCGAGTGCGTATGTTGACTGCATTTAACCCTTTTCATATTCTATTTTCTCTATTTGGATTTGAAGTGGTGCGTACTGCGTAGAATATTTAGTGGAAATGCTTTCGATCGAATTACCATTGTTGTTGAAATGTTTCTCTTACTGAATTGTAGCTCTGTTGGAGAGGGATATGCATTTTCCTGCTAGTTATAAATGTATTGAACCAAGCATTTTTGTAGTGCTTTATTTAAGTCCTTAGTCGAGGGGTTTTCTTTTTTTTACTTTTTATTTGGTTAGCCAATGATAAATCATTAATTTGTGAGTATATATGCTCCCAAAAATTTCTTAAGACATTTCATGCTAGATTGCTTGAGACTATCCCTTTGGTAGAAAGTTCAGGATTTTGTGGCAATACCATCACGGGACCTTTGTTGGAAAGTTTTGGCGTCAACAAGTAGGAGAATTTTAGATGGGATTGAACTAGATTTGTATGATTTTCTCGGAGCTTGTGTATATTGTAGTTTCTAGTTCAGACACTCTAAGATTTTTAGAACTTTTCTTTATCAGTGCTAATTTGAGAGTGAGTTCCCGAAAATTTTCTATTTCTCCATGTGTAAATGAATTGTTTTGGGCAAGTTCCATATAGAAAAACAAATGAAATCTTATAATATATAACTATTTTCACCTTCCAAATAGTTCTTGGCGTAGAAGTCTTATGATTTTACTTCTAATAAATTAAATTTGCCCAACAGAATTAGAAAGAGATAGGACATGGAGGAAAAAGCCTTTTCATTTTTTTTTATTACTTTTGCAAATGTGCTGTTGATAATCAATAAAAGTTTAGTTAAAATGGAAATACTACTACTGATTTGTCGACAATTTTTAGATGTATTATGTCAGTTTTAAGATAGACAAAATTCATTGTCAAATACTGATGACTTGTGTCAGCCATTTATAATTTAAATTTTGGTTTACAAGAACTCAGCATTTATTGTGTACTACTGTAAAATATATTATATATCAATTCATATCTAGGACTAGGAATTCGATCAGGATCTCTTGTTCTTAGGCCAGTTTCTGTGGATGCTCAAAATTGACTGGCACTGGGTTACTTTTGTTTTTTCTGTTCAGGTAAATACTCAAGCCCCATCCCATGTTGTTGATTGCAGTGATCGCAACAATTCAAAATACTATATTGTTGTTGTTCAGGTATGACTTCATCTCTCATTTTCTGTAAAACAGTCTGGTTTAATAATCTGTATTCTCTTTTAAAATATCACATTTCTGAATGCAGTATACTGCCAAATTTAATGCTGAAACTGTTAAAAGCTTCCTGTATTCACTCAACGATGGCAAGATAGCAAAAAAGAAATTCAACTGTAAGTTTTCTAATATCTCGTTGAAGATTCCTAAATGATTTTAAATGCGTTACTGCAAGGTATCCCCTAGCAATATAGTATTATAAGAGACATATACAAAGTCCATGTTCTTACAATCCTTCTCCACCTATTAGAGAGGGTGGTAATCTCACCTTCACAAGGACGCAGACATCTTATTCCCAAAATATAAACATTCAGCACAAAGACTTCTGACACACTAAATTCCCTAAATACAAAACACATTGTACACCTTCCCTCACATGTGCTACATTCAGGAGGTGAATTCCCATTTGTACCCCTTCTAATGTGCGTATTGACTTTTAGAATCCTATTAGTGATAGACTCCATTGCTAATAGACTCCTTTAATTGATATGGATCTAAATTTTGCTACATCTGCAAATTATTTTGCATTGTATTATATCTATTAATATTTTGGATCTGATTGTTATATTTTCAACTGCTTTATCTAGTTAAGTGAGAAGGAGATTATGCAATTTAAGCATCATTAGTTTGTTCATATTTTGATTTAGATAGATGAAAGAACAAGGGGAAATGACGCAAAACCATGTCCAAACCAACCAAAAACGGCTACTGAAAATGAGAATAAAATTATTGAAATATCATTGCCGTTGTTGGCAGTAACAAAAAAAGAAAATGAGAAAAATGGGAAAATCACTAAACAATCCATATTAGAAACACAAAGGGGATGCACTGATGTTTCAAATGCCACAATAGCTATAAATGATTTTGTTTCCTTTTTCCTAATTAACAGAAACAGCTGTCATGGTTTCTATTTTACAGTGAGACTTGCTCCAGAGGAAACCTCTGCGAAACTAACTGGATATGAGCATAATGGAGTGACGTGCATTGGCATGAGAACGGATATTCCAGTAAGGACCTCAATGTTTGACTTTGACTTAATTTATCAAAATTATTCTGGCTCGATCAACCCATTTGGCCATATTTAAATGTTTAATCTATTTTTCTTACATATGCGCTTTAAAAATCCTGTAATCTCTCAAATATGTCACTCAATTTTCAAAGGAGTGCATGGTTTTTTTAATTTGCAAAAGTGATGATGGCTAATTTTTGTTGTACGGTTCTTCTTGTCTACTCTTGTTGGAAGCAAGGCTAACTCGATTATAAATTCTACCATACCTTTTGTGTTGCATAGTTTCATCGTTAAACTCTGTAACAAAGTGGGAATAAATCTACCTTTCATCAGGAGATTGTTATAACTAACTGGGATAAGTTATAAAATCTAAAGAATGGGAATAGGAGAATGATTAAAGTGTCATCACTAAGAGGAGAGGAGACCTGACTTGGATAATATTCAATAATAGAAAATAAAAGAAAATAACGGATGGACTTTGGGCCAACCAAGAGATGCAGGTTCAAACTCCCAGGATAAACTGTTTTCATTTTTTTGGTAATAGGAATAGCCAAACAAAGTGGGAGATTATTGCTGGAAATATTCTTTTTGACCATGACTTGGTTTATGAAACATCTTCAAGGGCAGAGATGCTATCTCTACTGAGACTAGAGTTCAGCTTCCTCATTTTTGGGCATTATCAACTCATTGCTTTCTTGCTTCAAGCTTGATTTTCTAAAAAGGTTTAATACTTAATGGTTAGGGGCTATAAAGTAATAAGTAAGGTAGTTTTGTTAAGAATTATTAGAGAGTAGATGCTATTTTTCATAAATAGAAAGGTCGGGTTTTGAGAGAGGTAGGCTTCGTGTAATTGTGTTGAGTGTGCTTAAGAGGGGAGTGTCCAAATACTTCGAATAACTTGTTTTTGGTATCTATTGAGTGACCATTTATTGCTCTTCTGCCTTTCCCTTTCTAGAAATGGAATTTGGAATCTTGATGAAACCTTGAAATTTATGGTGCGCAGGAGATCAATAAACATGAAGAAATTGCAATAAAAAGTGAAAATGAATCAGTAATGGGTAAATATTTCTATCGTGTTGATGTGTCTCCTGGATATCAACGGGTTCTTAATCTTCTAAGTTCATTTTTTTTCTTGATGGATATTCACATAGTATATGTATAGCATGAGACTATTTTTTATGAATCTGTTCTGCAAGACAAAGGAGCATTGAGGAGAATCAAGAGATCATTGGATTTGGAACATGTCTGTCCGTGCTGATGTAGAAGCTAAGATGAGACGATTCTTATTCAAGCTGAGAAATATACTAATAAATTACTTGGAATCCAATATGATTATTGGAATGGTTATTGACTAGTCAAGAACTTGGCATGCTTTTTGTGACTGTAGTGGGTGTTGCTTTAAATGGGATAAAAGTTGGTACTAGTCATTTTACCCACATCTCGAGGCCAAGTTTTGTTTTGGGGGCAGCATAGTGATGGGTAATTATTGGAGGAATATTTTCGGTCACTAGTTAGTTTGTTCGAGTGTGAGGTAAGTTTATCAGAGGCAATCGGATTATTACGAATAGAGAAGGCTTTGTCATTTTAGGGTAGGCAAATTTTGGAAATAGTTTTGAAAGACGACAGGTTTCTCAAATGCTTAGCAAGAGCCTTTGTATTTTCTCAAATGCTTAGCAAGAGCCTTTGTGTTTTCCTTCGACATCGTGTTATACATTACTTTTTCTGAAAACAAGCAACGAATTTCTGTTTCTTGTCCGTTGGCCTAATTTCATTCATATGATGGAAAGATAGAGATACAACGTAGAACTTAAATGGTCTTATAGAATTTTCATATGGGCTCCCTCAATTGGAATCAATAATATCAGCATTGTAGTTAAAAATACAACTAGGTGAAGCACTTCAAGAATATGCATGATGCTTCTTGTTAGATATTATTTTACAAGATGTATTACAACTACAGCTAGCATAGCATTTCAGCCCCTATGGTCTTGATTTCAATCTCAAGTTTAGGAATCCAAAGCGGGCACCTCATCAAAAGACACAAAAGGTCTCACAGCTTGGAGAATCAGTATTAAATGATTGATTATTCCAAAAGATCACCTCTCATTACTTTATGGCTATTACAGAAATCATGAAAAAGTATGGAACTGGAATTGTTGTTTAGCCAATACAAGTAAACTGGCATGGAATCCCGGTAGGTCTTTTTCACATTCCGCTGTCAGCATATATTACAAACTAGGTACAAATCTACCTCTTTCCAGGTAAGGCTTTATACACAACTAACTAGGATAGGAAACAAACTTAAAAAGAGCAGATATCAGACGATGAAAAAAAATCTAATTTAGCTGGGCGATATTATCATTGATTATGGGTAAGAAGCAAATAGTTAATAAATCAAATACTCAACATATATAGGTTCTGATGTCCAATTTTCCTGGAAATGGAATTCCCCGTTAACACTGTTATTGTTACAATGATAGATATTTTAACTTATTCTGATCTGGGAGAAATGGGTATTTCCCTATGTTTAATATCCCTAGATCTTACTTGATTCTTAGCCATCTGATTTTTGCCCAGCCTCCAGCTACCGTGTTGGACCGGTGTTTCAATTTCCGTGTCTGTCAACATTTCTGTTGGACAGTATGTTGTGGTCCACTATAGCTTTTGCATAGACCAATGATTCTCTGCCAGTCTGCCATAACTGAAATATGTCTCGATTGAAAGTTTGAACTAAAAGCTGGTTCGTTATGGTTCTGATATTTTCCTAAGCATTAAGCAGATAATCTAACACTAGGTGGGTAGATTTATGAGATTATGATCTACTACTATAGTATATGGGGCATTATTAACTAAAAGCCATGGAAGATCAATCTACAAATATAAATAGAAAAATGTACTATTTCTGATACATCATTGACTATATTTATATGTAAACTTTCTATCTCGTCGATCGTGCTTTAATCTATTAGTTACATTCTCTTTCAGGTGATTTTGGATGAAGCAATTGTGAAACTAAATCCTGATTATTTTTGGTTGGGCGGGGGGGAAATCGACCTGAAGTTGGGGATCAGAACATCCGAATTCATAAACTTTGTCAAACCCTTCATTATCAAGTGTAGTTAGAAGGATCCGTTTTCAGCTGGTTCGCACCACCCAAGCTTAACAACAAATCAACACGACCAATACTACAAGAATCCAGGTTTTCAGTATTTGGTGCTATTTAAATTCTTTCTACTTCTGAGTATCAATTGTTTTTTGTATGTTCCAAATGAGGACGAAACCAAAAACAGAATTGACGAGTTCTTAGAATGGCTGAAATTGTTACAATCTAACCATTAAATGGACATTAATGATTTTGATTAATGGACCACTTTTAATTTTGAGCTGATTATGATATGTGAGTGATAAAAGTTAGTAGCAAACATTTGCAGAATTTGTTGTTCAAAATGGAACAACTGTGGAATTCATGTACGTAGAATCAAGAACAAGCAGTGGCCATATCAAAGCAAATTTGCCGGTAGCTTTTTGTGTACATTTATGAGGGCTGCTCCTTAACATGGCTGCTTCTTGGCAAATTACTAAGGTTTGGTTTGGTTTTCTCAACCATTTGAAAGTGAAATTTTATTTTGAATCAATTATGATTCCGAGGTATAGGATTTGGATATTCAGATCCAATCCTTTTTGTATTGAATTTATATAAAATAAGGAAGAATTAGACCATTTGCTTACTTCTTTTCTCTTGATTAGCAAAATGCGACTCTTATTGAAACTGTGTGGAAAGTGAACGTTGAAACTTTTTCTTGAGGATTGGTTTCTATATGTTTCTGAATAATCCGAGTTGTTTGATTTTAAGATTTGGGAATTGAGTTTGCTAATATTTATTATGGAAAAAATTTTATTTCTTAGTTGGGATTACAAATTAAGTAATAAAAATTAGTGAGCTCATTGAGTCTTTATGATTTGAGTTTGATTTCGGTTTAGTATCAGTTTAGATTGCACATAATACTTCATGACTATAAATATTAAATATTTAAATTTTAAATGTATGTAGTAATTAATGTCTGTGTATTTATATATGTGGGATAATTAATAAATATCTGTCTTTGATTTTAGGAAAAGTTTTTAGTACTTTCCTACTACTCTTATTCATTATTTGACACATCACTAAATGATTTATTAAATTATTATTCATTTATTTTGTGGATCCTAAATAATTTTTAAATGTTATTTTTGTGGCAAGTAATGAATGGAGTTAGTAGTACTAGAAATTTGATTAAACATACTCTTATTGTTGATATATAAACATAAATCATTAATACTTTATTGAAAAAAATACCCATATTATTAATATATGAATAGAAACTCATAATACTTCGAGCAAAAATATTTCTAAACTTTTCAAAAGTTACAAAACTATCTTTTATCTTAAAAAAGAAAAGTTAAAAATGCTCTTATCATTTATCCACATTCTATCACTTTCATATTCTATTTCCTCTTTGTCCTCTACTTCAATCTATGAGGATATTATTCTATTTTCTCTATTTTTTCATTCTTACTCTCTTCTTGTTAATTATTTGATTTTTGTTTGTCGTTAAAAAAAATCTTGCTTAAATTAAGATACATACATACATATATAAATATATGTGTGTGTGTATATATATATACACAAAAGAAAATAATGGAAGCACCAAAGGAACCTTAGGACTTAAATTTTTTTAAAAAGGTGGTATGTTAATAGTTGAGGGTGCATTAATAGCTAAATATATCATTTTTGTATTTGGCTATTTATCGTTTTAGTAAGTTGAAAAATATTGATTTTGGAATTTTGTGACATTTTGTGGGATTTCATGTTTTAACTTAAATTTTGGTTTATGTTTTGATGTGAGAAAATTAGTGTAAGAATTGGATAAATATGAGAAAAATGAGAGAATATATATGAAAAAAGATGATATCATTTTTATTTGTTTTAAAATTGATTCTTTTCAAACTCTAGAAAAACTCCTAACATATTGATTACTTTATTAATGGTGAAACATTTTTAAACATTTTTTTTAATTTTATATAGAGCTAAGAGTATTAATGCAACTTTTAAAAGTTTAATGATATTTTTTAAACAAGTATTAACGGCACCCATAAACTAATAGTAAGGGTTTTTTTTTTTTAAGTTTAAGGGTAATTTTAAAACTTTTGAAAGTTTAAAGTTATTTTGCAACAAAACACAAATGATTTCCATCTAGAACTAACGGTAAGAGTACTTTAAAACTTTGGATAATAGGTACTATAACTGGTATTTCTATGATCGGTTTAGTCGGTCTTTTCTTTTATGGTTCATATTCTGGCTTAGGTTTATCTCTCTAATAATCGGATGAACTGAGTTGTAGACATGAAAGCGTAAGAACTCAACAGGATCCCCCTCGAATCAGAAAAAAAGAGGGGGTAGGTCCCGTTGAGCTCTTACTAATTAGAATTAGACTAATTTATTCATATAAATGTTGAAATGGATCTTTCCGATATTTCAAACAATTTCATTTCTTTCTGATTCTGAATTGCTTCAAAAAATTGATTCAGACCATCTCTTTCGCGATCGTATCGGTCGATACTTTCAAAGCGAAAAAAAAAGAGAGACTCAAATCGCGCTCGTGTCTCTTGTGTGCCTCATTTATGCTGACAAACCGACTGTATTATGCAAAACACTCACAAAAGCCATGGCCTTCTGCTATGTTAGATCTTCCCCTAGAAGTACAGTAGTGGGGCCCTTTGGAACTGGTAATCCCCAAAAGACTTTCAAGGAGCCTTGTTCAGCAGGTGCGCTGCAAGTATTCCTTCACAAGTTTGATGCAAGTCGTACTTTCCAACCCTCTTAGCTACTTGTACTAACAAACTAGGGCGCTATACAGAAGTATTCTGGAAGCTCGCAGCATTGGTCCTGATAATCCCCAATTTGTGACCTCTTCTCCAAAAATAATGTTCACTCCCTCAACTCGTTCTAAAAAAATAGGATTTTGTGTAATAAGTTTTCGATATTCAACAATCACGGTAAAAAAATAATCGCAGAAATCCAAACATTTATCTATCCATCCATGAGGTAGATTAGCCGCGACTCCCTCGATACGAAAAAAATTGTATCATTCTCATATCAGTGGCTACTTCGAATAGATCATATACTAATTCTCTTTCTATAAAAATATAGAAGAAGAGAGTCTTTTTTATTTTTTATTTTTTTAATATAAGTTTAAGGGTTAAAACTTTTAGGGGACGTTTGTGGCAAAGACTATCCTAATACTATAATAACCACCTCTTGCTATAGTAAATATTATTTTGAAACCCTTAATTAGCAATAGTCAATACTATTTCAAAACTCTAATTTGCTACAGTATTAACTATTTGCTACAGTTTTTAATATTTTATATTCATCATTTTTTTCTTTTCTATAATGTTTATTATTTTCTTTTCAAACTAAAATAATTTACACCTCAAACATATACTATAATAATCCAAATTAAAATAATCTACACCCAAATACAAATTATTATAACCTAACTATAATAATCTAGAACTATAGTAATCAACTCCTTGCCCCAAATGTCTCCTTAAAAGTTAGATACTTTTGACACAAAGTACAAAATTCAGAATTATTTTATATAATTTAGCACTTAATTTATTTTAGTCTTCAAAATTTTAAAATATTCCACTTCAGTTCTTGCAAATGTCATGTCTCAGACTTTAATTTTGGTATAAAACTAGTTTAGTTTTTATCGTTAAATTTTAGGGTAATTAAAATGGGTGACATTTTTAGGGAAGATAACCAAGTAGCGTATAACAACATTTAAAAGAAATTGTAAATATAGCAAAATCTATCGTTGATAGACTCTTACCAGCGATATGGTCTATCACTGATAGACTATCTAAACTTTATCATATTTGTAAACTTTTTTACATAATGTCATCTGCTAATACTTTGAACTTATTGTCCCTTAATTTTATGACAATTATTTAACAAAAATTTTAGTTCATCAAAGAACTTAACAATAACCCATTATATTTAATATTCGTTCAATGAATACAAGAAACAATTACAACAAAAATTCAAGTTTTTGTTTCAAAAGTTCAATGGAAGCAGAAAATTTGAAAATTTGAAACTCCTTCAAAGAAACAAAAAAATATATTTAAATATATATTAACAAGTGAGAGGAAAAATATAATGGAAAATACATATTGAAATAAAAAAAAAAAAAAACTGACAGCCAACTACTTCTCTTTTCATTTATACATAAAACAGACCAAATGACCAACAACCACAATTTGCACATCCTTGTCATACATCCATTTAAATGTTCCTTCTTTCTATTACAAAATCATTTATTACTATAAACACTAAAAAAATATTCTAGAAATGAACAAAAACACCCCATTAATATTATGCCATCAAAATATAGTTGTATTTGTTCTCTCATCAACTTGCCCATATCCATTATTATTATTATTATTATTATTATTATTATTATTATGACTAAAATTGTAAAATTAGGGTTGCTACCTAGCGCTTCGAACGATCAAGTATGGGTCTCACTGAATTCTTATTTGGCATATTTAATTATTTATGGTTATTTACAATTATAACCCTAAGATTTAAAAAAGTGCATTATATAAACTCTCTAATTTTAGAGAAACTGTTCATTTTGCATTCTCTAACATTCACTCTAATAAAATTCTTCTTCTTTCCGTGGTCATAGTTAATACACTATTAGTAAACTACGTAAATCTGTGTGTCGATCTTCTATATTTTACGTTTTTTGTATTCTCTGTTTGTCAATTTCGTGACACTTATCATTCATTTCTCATTCTAATGTGAAGTATATTATAGAATTAATGTTCGAATTGAGGTTATTATTTGTAGTGGTACTCTAAAAGAAGTCATATTCAAATGGATGTTGTCAATTCGTGTACTCTAAAGAAAAAACACGAGTCCTAGCCCTATCTTTGTTCTTTATAACCAAAATAATGCTTAAAACTTGGGCAAATTCACGCAACCAAATGTAATTTTTTTGACCCCACATCATTAAAACAAAATTGCAGCATGGAGTTAATCTCCCTTTATTCATTAAAATTACTTGTCATGTTTGGTTTTTATCACTTATATATCATCCACTAGGACTTTAGTCATGAAACCTTTAAAACATAGGTTCAAATTTGGTCTAATTGTGTTGAAAGTATAGAAACTACAAATAATGTAACTTCATATATCTGAATTTGGGATAAATTATATATTCAAAACTCATTCACTCTATCCTATTATTATCTAGATTCCTCATCCAACAAAAGATCGTCAAAAATCCAAAACTAGGTCAAATAGGCCACTCAAACTTGCATATAGTCAATTCATCCTTTAGGAGCCATTTGGATTAAGATTTTGTAGATGCATGAAAATAAAAAATATCGAAAAATAAGATATATGGGAATAAAAAATGACTGTGTTTAGTTATGTATGTGTATGGATGGAGTCACGTAGGGGTTAGGGGGCACATGTCCCCCCTCCCCAATTTTATTAGTGTTTTGTAGTTTTAATATAAATTATAAAATGATGTGTGTGTATATATATATATATATATAAAAGTTCAACCTAAATAATAATATTGATGCTAGCTTGTTGGTGTAAAGTGCTATCAATTTGGTGAAGTATAAGGGTTTGAATCCAACTTACTATCATTTTATTTTGAATTTTAAATGACTTCTTTCCCATAGTTTTCATCTCTAATGTGTTTTTAAAGCCCAACTCATTTAAATCCTAATAAAAGAAAAGTTGGTGAGACAAAGCGCCTTGTAAAATATAATGTCTTTTTTTTTTTAATAAATAAATAGTCAAACAATAATTTTTTTATCAGCAACAGAACTAGTCAGTTTATAAATTGTTTTCTTCTTTTCAAAATTCACTTTTCAATATCAATTCTCAAGAACATTCTATTAAAAAGGTTTCGTTCATTTTTTTACATAATTTTTATATTCACATTACGCTATATATATTTTTGTTTGTTTCATGTTATTTTTACATTAACATTACTCATATAGGTTTTTAAAATTAATTTCAAAGTTCAAGCTAAATGATTATTTGTTATTACTCGTTTGGATATACGAGCTCAACAAGTAAGTTTTAAAATATTCTTAGACTTTATGTTTTAATGCTTTTAATTCTATATAATAGAATGTAACATTCTTATTATTAATACTTTTGTAGAGTTAATTCAAAATTAATATGGAGAGATATTATAAAAGAAAAATAACAATAGAGACTGTAGAGGTATCATCTTCAAAGAACAAAAATGTTTTTGGATTCTGATTAATCTTATACAAAAATAAATCTAGAAGATCTACCTGCAGATCTTGGTCTAAGATATTGTGGATGCAATGAATTTAGTCAAATTTTGTAAAGAAATACTACAAAAAACAAGAGAATCTTGTTGGGATTCGTTGTTGAGTATGGTTTCTAATTTCTATCATAATCATGATATTGAAGTCCTTAAAATGGATGACCTATTTCTAATTCTAGGACGAAAAGACAAAATTCTTAACCAATTACAAATTACATCATCATTGTGTTGAAGTTTTCTATGTCATCATTGATATGCAATTTCAAGAGCTGGAAAATCATACATGTCTAAATCCAGGTAATTCATTTGTTTCTTTTGATAGTAAAAAAACTTCGTTAACTTGCTCAATTTTACCCAAAAGACTTTTCAACTATTGAACTCTCTATACTTGAGGATCAACTTCAAAATTATATTATTGATAGACATTCAAATATTAAGTTTGTTGAGCTAAAAAACATATATGTGATCTTGCAGTAAAGATGATCATGATGAATAAAGACAAAATCTATCCATTAGTTTATCAATTACTTACCTTGACGTGGATTTTACTTGTTGCCACAACTATTGTAGAGAGAACTTTTTCTACTATGCATATTGTGAAGACTTGATTGCATAATAGAATTGGAGGTCAAGGGATGAATGATCGTCTTCTAACTTATATTGAAAAGGATATATTTGATAAGTTAGATACTAAAGTTATCATGGATCGATTTCAAAACATGAAAACTCGTAGATGACAATTATTATGTATTAAGTTAGTTAATTTATGAAGTTGTGAACATTTTTTTTACATTCATTTATAGTTTTTTTTTGTTAGATTTGTATATATAGTGCCCCTACATAGAATTCCTAGGTTCGCCACGGTGTATGGGAATGGGAATAGAGTGTTTGAGAATATGTTATACTTTTTTATGCCATTATAAAGTATAAAATTAATAAAATCTAATATTAATTTATTTTATTACATTAAGTTATTAAATCAATTTTAAGCCATTAAAATTTAACTATATTTACCCATTCATCCCCAGTTTAATATATTTATTATCAATTAATTTCTTATTGCACATTTATATGATCAATTTTTATAAAAAAAAATTGGCAATTAATTTAAATATCTATTTTTTTTTAGTTTTGTTAATTGAATAGTTAATTAACTAATTGTTTAATGTCAATTATAAGTCTTATATATATACAAAAGAAGTTGATATAAACTAATTGATTTTAAATCATCAAACAATGTTTTTAATTTTTTAAAAATAATTATGATTATAGATTAAAATAGAAGTATAAGTGTACAAGATTTTTTAATTGAAAAAAATTAACTTATTTTATTATTAGTTAATTAATTATTTTTTTAAAAAATTAACTAATAATTTTATAAATAATTTATGATGTTATTATATATTACCAATAAAAAGGGATTTAAACAAATATAATTATGATTATTCATATTTTTTTTTTAAAAGATTATGGTTTTTCATATTAATTCATAATAATAGAATAAATTATTATATTAGCATTATTATTAATAAAATTAATTCTATATGTCAATTATAAGTTTAATTTAAACATATTTATAAAAATAAAATAAATTAGCTAATATCAACAAAGAAGAAAAACAAATAAAATGAAAAGATAAAAAGTAAGAGGGAGAAAAACCATTGAAAATGGAGAAAACTCATCTATTTGGGTAGTTATGAAAAACCTCTATGGATGAAAATATGAAATGCCTTCGAATAAGATATTCTCATTACTAATTTTAAAAACTTGTATCAAACATGGTGATAAAATATCATTTCTCATTCACACCTCTTATTTTCATGAACCAAATGGTCTATTAGTGAAGTACTTAGCCTATTTATTTATATTGTGCAATATTATAAACCATGCATTTATCAAATCATCTAAGAATGCGAGAAATTATGAAAGAAAGTCACCACAATGTAGCTGATAGTTCAAGATGCACAACTGTTAAAGTATTTGGATAATTTGTATATAGTTGTTATTAAGAGACAAAAAATAAAAAAAAATAAAAAAAAGAATTCACATTGAATGGTTATCATGAGGTAGGCTACATATATTATGGCAACTTTGAATAATTTATCAAGAATACCCTAAACTTTTGAAGTTATATTGATTAAAACCTTGAATTAATAATTATACTAATTTTAACCCTAATCTTTAATTAATTTATACCCCATTGGTTATTCATAACTATTTTTACTTTTCATTTAAATCCAACTTAAAATCACTAATAAAAGTATTCTTCACTCAAAATCCAACTAAAGTAGCTAAAAAGATATGTTATAATTGTTCCCAAAATAATCTTAAAAGAAAAAAGAAAAAAGAAAAAAGAAAAATGAGAAGATGAAAACCATTCATATTAGTGAAATGCCGATACAAACCCATAATATTATATCACATTAGTATGTTATTTGTAGAAGCCTTAAATACGTAATAAAGAGTCTAAATTGATTTATTTATAAGTGTTTAAGATTTTTAATTGAAAAAATTGTTGATTTATTCATTATATTTAGGATATCAATTAATTTTTACTCTAAACTTGTTCATTAGCTAACGATTCACACAACACGATTTATTAAATCGTTTAAGTCCAATCTAAATTAGCTGATCAATAAGAATATGCACAACTTCTATACCAAGTTATATGAATATTTCAAACTAATTTCATTGCACATTAAATTCACATCTATAGAAAACCCTAAACTTCTTATACAAAATGTAAACCTATGTAAACAAGTGCAAACTAGTTTGTAGACAACCAATATATTGTTAAGCTGGTTAATATATATTATTTTCACCAAAAAATAATAATAATAATAAAATAGGAGGTTAAAATCCTGAACTTAAAAAAGAATATAATTTATTTCATGAAAATATATATATTCTCGATTAAAAGGTCAAAAGTTCAAATCTTAATAAACTCATATAAAAGAAAATAAAAAGGAAAGTTGTATAGTATACACAAGATCCCACATCTTTGGAACTTCACTATTTATGTCAACTCGTACAACTCATTTTTTTTTTCACTCAAATTTTATAAATAGTAAACCCTAATTGGATACAATACAAAGCCGTTTGCATTTTTTTTTTCCCTTTTTGCCAAAGAGAAATCCTCACATAATTTTTTAGGAGGATTTTGAAAAATAGAAAAATAAGGGAAATTACTTACATAAAATAGCAAAATTTTAATATTCTTTGAGAGATGCTGATAGTTTTATCAGTGTCTATTGATATTTTTTTTTGCTATTTTTGTAAATAGTTTAACATTTTTTTCTATCGGCTAAAATTTCCCTTTCTATACTCTATTTTTCTTTATTCCAATATAAATAAGAAGAAAAAAAAAGGACTTTAACTTTTGGAACATATTAAAATATTTCATGGGAATTTAAGAAACATTACATTGTTATATATATCTAGGGTTTTTCATTGTGAATAGGAGGCTTTCTGTGGGGTTGTGCATAATCCATCACTACCATGTCTTCTCCAACCTCATTTTCCTTAGAATTCAACACTTTTTCTTTCATTGGAAACTCCATTACCAATCTGCTTCCATGCTTCTTCATTCCCTGCTAAAATACCAAATATTCATTAATGTCACTCACTATATTTCCAAAATCCATTTTTTTCACTCATTTATCATAATATATCATGCATATGCCTCTGTCTATATTAATGAAATTGTCTTGACCCAAGAAATTAAATGTCTATATTCATGATTCGTCTTTAGACCCAAAAAATTAGATGTTGATGTTGATGGACATTATAAGATTTCAAGTTTATATAAATGTAAATGGAAATAACGATAAAATGATATTACGTTGATTTCTTCTAGAAAAAAATATATTCATATCGATAAATATATCGTCCAAAAACCATGGAAATGATTGAAAATTTTAAATAAGATAAGTTTTTTTTTATATCATTATACAATTATATTTTATTTTTATATATATTATTTTTTGTTGACGTGTTTATAGATTATTTTGGGGGGAAATATATTTTAACACCTCATATATTTTGATGTTGAGTTTTTTTCCAACATATAAATATGTTAATGAAAATGTCTACGTATCCAAAAACTCTCCCCCCATATGGCTAGCTAGTAATTAAAAGCTAAATTACAAGCTTATCTTCAGTAAGCACAAGATGGTAGACATGAAATATATGTAATATACCTTTAACATTTCAATCCCAACAATAATCTCTTTATAAGAAAGCTTGTCACTATTGCTTTCTTCAAAACTTCTCTCTGGTTGATCTGCCCAAATCCCTTGAGAGATCGAATGCGGTTCAATCCTCGAAACAAAACTCGAACTCTCAAAGAATCGAAGACAACGAGCTTCACATGCATGCAAAGTAGACGAGAAGATTAAGAGAATGAGAAACAAATAAGGCATGGCTATGGGAAAGGAAAAGAGAGGAGAGAGAGAGAGAGAGAGAGAGAGAGAGAGAGAGAGAGAGAGGGAGAGAGAGAGAGGAGGGTTTTGTTCGGAATTATGGGAGTTGGAATTAGGGTTATAGGAAGTATATGTAATAGAAGGGGAAAGAAAAAGAGAGAGCATTAAATGAGGATGGAAAAATGTTTGTTAAAGAGAACATGGAGTTGTTCGGGCTATGAACCTTCAAAGCCAACTCTTATATATATGGTGGGCTCTTCTTTGTCTCCTCAATATCTAACTTTTTCTTTTAATAAATGGGAGTCCCAAAAGAGAGAGAGAAGAGAGCTATGTTTATAGTTACTTAACCAATGCATGGAAGTTGATGAAATTTACGAGGGAAGTTGTAATGCCCTAAGCCTAGGATTCAGATCAGGATTTGGAATTTAGATTGGACACCTAATTTTTTTGGCATTCCCTTACATTCGCTTCGACCTTGCCATGCCATCCTTACTTATCTTAAATCACTTCCAAGAGTGAAGACTATCCCCACAAACCAACACAGGTCCTTTCAACATGTTTTATCACTCACATGCTTTCTAGGAAAACTCCTAGAGGTCACCAAACATAGAATTGTTCTAAGCTAAACAAGCTTAACTATGAAAAGTTTCTATGATTGATCCATCGAAAAAGGTCACCCAATATGGGTCCTTTCACATGCTTTGTTCTCACCCACATACTTCCTAGGAAAATTTCTAAGAGGTCACCCAACATAGAATTGTTCTAAATTAAGCACGAAAAGTTAATCTGATTAGGCCACCAAAAAGGAAGGTGCACCTTATTGATGTGGTAGTGACTTTCAATTCTTTTAATCATTTCTTAACTATATTTTTATATCCTCAAGAACCGTCTAATTCGGATGTAGATTCAGTTCACTCATATCCCTATCCTAAATTCGTGAAGTTATAGAATTATTCCATGTGAAATGAAGAAAGGGTATACTTCAATAGCAATCACATAAATGAAAAGATTTCTCATGAGTGCAAATGAAAAGTTGCATTATTCCATAGATAATTTACATTTTAGACATATAGCTTAGTTTAGGAGATAAGAAGTTCAAATATTTAAATCCCATGTGTTTTTCTTAAAAAAAAAATTATTAGAGAGATTCATAGGTGCATCTAAATATCTCAAAATTGTTGAATTTATATATATAAAAAAAAACCAATAAACACCTAGCTTGAGCTTTATTTATTTGTTTTTTTTTTTAATGTAATTATTGACGTTCAATTGTTTGGTTGGTTGGTTGGTTCCCCGAATGTGTAGTTATAGTGGTGTTTTGTCGGTCAATTTAGTTTGTTCGTTTTCATTTAGATGAAATGGAATTGATATTTTTGGGCTTTTGTTAATTGAATCGAATTAGGTAAGTTAAATATTTGGCTTAGGTTTGAGGTTTTTGTCAAAATAGTATATTTATTCTTTGTTTTGTTTGGTTTTTTTCCTCCTCATTTTAGGTTCCCTTGGTTCACAAACTATCTACTTATATATATATATACGTTCATTTGGATTTGATTAAAAAAAAAAGTACCAACTTTGCAATTTCGTTTGTTAAATAATGCATCAATCCAAAAGCTAAGCAAATTGGTACGTTATGGTAAATTTAATAATACTTTAAAATTTATAGAAAATTTAATAAGTAAAAATTAATATTATTTGAGAAAGAAAGCTAAATTATACCAAATATCTTAAACTTTGTATTTAATATAAAAATTATCCTTGATCTTTCGAAAGTTTCAAAAGTACTCATAAACTTCCAAAATTAGTTAAAAAAAAAAATCTTACGATTAGTTTTGGATGAAAACTATTAATATTTTATGTAAAAAATACACAACTTTCAAAAGTTTGAAAAATATCCTTAAATTAAAAAAAAAAAAAAATTAAATACCCTTACTATTATACAAACATAAACAGGTAATATCGTCTTATTTATCTATTTTCTCCTTTTCTTTTTCTCCTCTCACTTCTTCAATACCCTTTTATTAACAATTTGACATTTATTTTATATATATAAAAAATAAATAAAAGTGCACACTTCAATTAAGATATATGGTAATAAGAATAAAGAGAATAAAAGAAACACAAGGAATTTTACTTAAATATTTTAACAAAGTTGTACATTAATAGTTAAGGGAAGATTTTGGTTTTGGAATTTTGTGTGATTTTGATTTAGGACTTAAATATTTTAACAAAGTTATCTTATATTAAATATTTTAACAAAGTTATCTTATATCTGATTTTGATTTAGGAATTTTGTGGAATTTTGGATTTTTGGCAAAATATTAGAAGTGTAGTTATCTTATATTAAAAAGATTTAGGAAAGTCATGGGCTTATCTTACATTAAAAAAATTTAGAAAAGTCATGGACTCCAAGCCTATAAAAGAAGTCCATGCCTTTGTTTTTGAGTCATTGTAGTTAGAAACACTCTAAGTTTGGGTGTACTAACTCTATTTAAATTTCCTTGATGTATTCTCTAGTTTGAGAGTGGGAAAAGGGTGTGAGTAGTCAAAAGCTTTAAGAGAGTGCTCTTGTAATTGGGATTGAGGAGAGAATTGTTCTATGTGATTATACAAATTTTTCAATAGTGGATTTCTTTCTGGTGAGCCGTGGCTTTTCTCCGAGTTGGGAGTTTTCCACATAAATTCTTATGTTTCCAGTTTTATTGTTTTCTTTTAATTTATCTATTATTTTTCTACTTATTCCTGCTATTTATCTTGCCAAGGTGGAATCTTCAAATATCTTGCCAAGGGAAATATGTTGGGTTTTTGGAAAAATATTAGAAGTGCAGTTGTCATATATAAAAAAGATTTAGGAAAGTCATAAGCTTGTCCAAAATTGAAAAGGTCATGGGCTTGTCCTACATCAAAAAAATTTAGGAAAGTCATGGGCTCCATGCCTTTGTTTTTTAGTCGTCCTAGTTAAAAACACTTTAAGTTTGGGTGTGCTAGCTCTAGTTAAATTCTATTCTCTAGTTTGAAAGTGGGAAAATGGTGTGAGTAGTCAAAAGCTTTGAGGGAGAGCTCTTGTAATTGGGATCGGGAGAGAGTTATTCTATGTGATTGTAACCATTTTCACATAATGAATTTCTTTCCAATAGGTCATGGTTTATCTCCGAGTTGGAAGTTTTCCACGTAAATTTTTGTGTTTCCAATTTTATTGTTATCTTTTAATTTCTCTAATACTTTTCTGCTTATTTCTACGATAAAAATGGGAGTTATTTCCCAACCCTAATAACATTAAACATAAATATGAACTCAAGTGTCTTAGGCTTGAAAAACTATAATATCGAAAAATAATTAAATGTGATAGACATCCGAGGTGGATTTGATCATATCTAAACCTAGATATATATATATATATATATATATAACTATGTAATATTTATTAAATTCCCATGAAATATTGGGGAGAGAGAATTGGGAGAGTGCAGAACGAAGGAAAGATGGCTAGCATTTTATTCAATAAAAGTTCCTTGATAGGATACAAAGATTAATAAAACCTAGCTATTTATATCAATAAAATATAACTAAGTCAAATCGAGCATACGTTAATTGGCATCCGATGTGCTAGAAATCATGAAGTCTGTGATTTAAATCCTCATACTTTCAATTGTACTAAAAAAATATAATTAAAATACTCACATGATCTACTTAACTAAGAATCTCCTACCATATTTTATAATAAATTTAATTCAAACACTTAATCTAAAACAAATCTTATTCAAAAGAACATTTATTATTTAATCTAATCTTACACCATTATAAAATCATGTTCTTTTTTACTCACGGCCAAGTATACAATTTGTAGTCACATTTTACTAGCCTCCTCGAATATTTTTTTTCTCATATATGGTCAAGGTGAGAAAAGAGAGAGTTCAACTTTGCTTGATTCCTCCTCACCTTCAAAAATCTCCTCTATAAGTAACAACATATTAAGACTTCTCTTAATAAAGACATCAATAATTAAGAATTTTCTATGATCCTCTTAAGACTTCTATTGTCAAACATTGATCTAGTACATATGGATATCCCTTGAAATGGATAGCAATAATTGTATGAAATAAGAAAGAACATACCTACATACATACATATATAGCTTTTGCAAGTACTTTTAAATTGTCATGTTATAAAATGACAATGTACTATTCTTAGCTCGAATAACTAATACATTTGATTAATTAGCTCTAAATTTTATTCAAATAATATTGAAATTAAAGCTAACTACATATCATAAAATAATTAAATAAACAAAAGGATTCAAAATATTAGATCATATAGTTAATTTGTATACATATCTTGTCACGTAGTTCCAATTCTTAGTGAATTGTAGGCAAAAATCCTTATTTTATCAAATAATCCCATCCCAAATACCAAACTAAATGTAATATCTTATTTTAATTCTAATATCTCCATTTAAAATTTAAAATTGTTTCAGTTTAGAATTTTTATACACTTCAGATTTTGAAGTCGTCCCTTGAACCAAACCCTAGGTTAAATTATTATTTGATAAAAATCTCTTTTTTTTTCCTTTTTTTGAAAATGAAACATCAAAATCACTTGATTTATATAGAGAAATTATTGAATTGTATCATAATTATAAAGGAACTTAGATTTGGTGCATCAATTAGTGCCAAAGTGATGGTTAAGTCTCGATTATAGGTTAAGTCTTGATTAAAAAAAAAAAAAATCTCCTCTTGAAATTGAATGGTAAGTTTATTTTGACAGACTTTCAAAAATATTCAAACAAACACTACTACGACTTATAATTTTCTTAATTTTTATTAAAAATGCTTAAAATACTGATTTTTTTTTTTTTTTTAAAGTAGTTTTTAAAAAACTTAATCTTGTTTTTAAGATTCAAATGTGTATTTTAAACTGGTAAAAAACTTGTCAAAAATTTGGGAGGAAAGAAGTATAATTTTAGAAAATGAAAAACTAAAAATAAAATAGATATCAAAACAAAACTTTAGGGTCGGTTTGGTAGAGAACTTGAAAACAAAAATTTAAAAACAAGAGATTTAATAAAAACAAAGTTGTATTTACTATTTTCAAATAATATATGGTAGCAGATTCATAAAATGAGATTTAATTTAAACAATTGTTAAAATGTATTTAATATAGTAATTTTTATAAATTATAAAACTAGTTGTAGTTGACCATTAATATTAAGTTGACAATAAACTATTATTAATTCATTTATGAATATGTTTTATATTATAAAATTTATGTAATTATTATTTTGTAATATTATATAATTTTTAAAACATTACATAATACATAATATATTTTTTTAAAAATGAATTGAGTTTATAAATGAAATATTGTATTTCTAAATGTTTTTATCTTTATTAATATAATTATGCATTTTAAAATTTTAAATTCAAAATCTAGATACAACGAAAATATGAGAATGTTGTTCTTAGAATTTGCACCGTTTAGATCACAAAACCCGAAAACAGTTTTCGGAAACAGAATCTGGATTATCTGCTAAACATATATTTGTTGAACTCAATGAATCTAAAAACATAAAATAGAATATCGTTCTTTCGAAGGATAGAAATTTCAAAATAATACTAGCAAAAATTGTAGCAAGTTAAAATGATTCAAACTAAACATAGTTCAATTGGTTAAAATATATATATAGCAATAAGCTAATTTTAAGTCAATTAATGACAATGATAACATATCATAGTAAACTTCAAAGTCAGTTATGACATTTATTATCATTAAAAGTCCAATTATGACATTTATTATCATTAAAAGTCCAATTATGACATTTTTTAAAAAGTATCACCGATGTTCATACCTTTACGAGGGATACAATAACAGAAAATAACTCCCACGAATTTTAACAATTTTTAAATGTCATGGAATCACAATTTTATTGTAGTGTATCGATCAAAAGGTCATAGTTGAAATTTCCACTTCATGTTTTTTGTTGAATTGAAATAGTTTTTTTTTAAAAACATAAAATGAGAATGTAAATGTGAGCCAATATACCCACCACACATTTCTTCGCATTTAATTGCAATTCACACATTTTTGTTCTTTCACTTAAATGATTGAAATAATAATATGCCTTGCGCATTTATTTATTAAAATTTCGATTTATCTTTCTAATATTTCTTTAGAAGATGATTGTTTTCTTAGTACAACAATAGAGACAAATAATTAAAAAAAGAAAAAAACTTTTAAAAATTGGTAAAACAACCAATCAAGTAGAATTTACCCATGAAAAGTGGTCTTTGAACAAAATAGTTGAAAAATGAAATCTTCGAACATGGTAAACTAAATCATGAACAACAAAATTATTCTTGTGATTGAGTAAAAAAAAAAGCCACTAATAAATTCAGCGCGATCACAAATAAAATCAACAAAAATAACATATATTTAGTGGTATATTATTTTCAAATGAATTATAAATGCGTTAAAGTAAAATAATTGAGGATCACATGATTATTCATTTAAAATCGATAAATATAATATGATAATGATTAAAATGATAAGTTGAGAAAATAATGACTTCAATTATTAATGAAAACCAAGCATAAACAAAGAACTTGCCAAACATTAATAATAAATTCTACTCTCATTACAAATGCTGGTAGCATTGATTGTATATTTGTTATAATTTTATTATATGATAGAAAAAACAATAATTAGACCCCATTAAGTAACCATTTCATTTTTTATTTTTTATTTTTAAAAATTAAGATTATTTCGTCCTCATTTCTTACTATGATTTGCATTTTTGTTAAGTAGAATGATTGAATTCTTAGTCAAATTCCAAAATAAAAAATAAGTTTTTCAAAGTTATTTTTTTTCAAAATTTGGTTTGGTTTTTTAAACCATTAGTAAATAGTAAGTAACAAAGAGAGAAATTTGGAGGTAGAAAAATAGTGTGTATAAACTTAACTTTCAAAATTAAAAAATTAAAAGCAAAATAATTACTAAACGGTTCTAAATGGTTGGATATTTCTTCCAAAGTTCCAAAATTTATTGACCTTTTTGGAAGATAGTTTGAGAGGGAAATAATGGGAGCAAGAGAAAAAGGAGATGGGAGAGTTGAACAGAGAAGCATGGCCTAATAGTAACTTTGTACCCTAAAATTAGGGACATGAACCCCTCCAACTCCTTCCAGCCCCCCATTGACCCTGTTTGCCACGTGGCATTCCTTCCATGTGCTTTCGGCCTATTACGGCTTGCCACGTCGGATTTCATGCTGGTTTTTGTGGGCTTTTAGGGTTTCTTCTTGTCTATGTTTGTCTTGTGGTTTTTCTTGAGAGTCAATTCGGTCACAACATAGTTGTCCCCACAAGATGGATCCACCAATGAGAGGATTTGTTTTTTTTTCCCATAAAAAAAATATGATTTTTGTCATTAAAATTTATTTTCACGTATAAGGATTTTTAAATTATATATGGTATCAAAGCAGAATATCTCCTAGAACGATATGGTTTGAGATGAATCAAGTAAAAAAAGTTGATAGACATGTGACACTCGAATACAAATATTGATGAACTTAAAATTTCCTAGACCTACATAACAAGCTAAAAATTTCAGAAACCTTGAGATTAGGCAATACATAAATATAAATTTTCATAATATAAATTTTATGAAAGAGGGCATTTGGGCACGTTTTGAGTTGGGTGGACTTATTGTAGTGCCCACTCAGTGTTTGGATCTCTATTATTATAATCGAAGATTACAATTGTTTTAACCCACAATTAACTACAAATGAAAACGATTTGAATACCCTCTTTAACTACAATGAACACTATTTGGAGATTCTCTTTAGTTATAGTGAACCTACAATATCGACTACAGTCAACACATGATGTATTATTTACATAATTTTTGTATGTCCAAGTATATAGAAATATGTTCACGTTAACTTTGAATTTTTTTTTTAGTTTTCACATAAATATAAAATAATATAGAACCACTAAAAAAATGTCAAAGTTGAAACTTCTTTAATTTCTTTTGTAATCAAAATTTTTTAACTTTAATTTATTTATTTTTTTAACTTTAATCAAATTTTTTTAACTAACTTTAATTTAATATATATATATATATATATATACATATCTCTTAAATTAAAGTTAAAAAATTTGATTACAAAAAAATTAAAGAAGTTTCAACTTTGACATTTTTTTTTGTAGTGGTAGTATAGTAATAAAAAAATGAAGTATAAAAGAAATGTATTCAAATCCCTTTCTTAAATTAAAGTATTAAAAAAAAATGTAATGACAATTGAAAAAAAAATCCACTTTAGTGTGTATATATATTAGTTTTAATATAGTTATAATAAATGAAGCGTAAAAAAAATGTAACCAAATTTCTTTTTTAAAAAAATTATGTAAAATAAAAAAAAGAAAAGAAAAGAAAAGAAAAGAAAAGAAAAATTGAAGAAGTTTCAACTTTGACCTTTTCTTAGTTTTAAAATAGTTATAAAAAATGTAATCAAATATCTTTCTTAAATTCAAGTATGAAAAATGTAATTACAAAAAAACTAAAAAAAAACCAATAGAAAAAAACCCTTAACACATACTAAAATAATTTGTTCTACAAATACAAATTCTTGTAACCGTGATTTAAATAGTCTGTACTCGAAACAAAAACTATTATAATCTACAAACTATCATAACCAATATACTATTAATAAGTACATACTACTATAATTATCAACTTAACGGCCCAAATACCTCCCTTAATAAGTAGCCCACTTTCATATATGAATATATATCCAGACTTCACAAAACATTTACTAGGACCTAAAACTTGTTAATATATATTTTCATGGCTCCAACTTGACAAACAACTCTACTCCAAATAAAACAATTAACCCTTTCTAAAAATTTGGTTTCCTACTCTACATTTAGAGGCTAGGAAAATTTTGTGTAACCCAATTAACTCTAACTGGTGATTGTTGGTTTCTAATAAAAAAAAATTAGGTGCAACAAGAGAAATGTCTAAAACTAACCAGAGAAAGAATTGGCTGCCAATTTCAAAATTGCAATGCACTAACTCTATTTTATTCAAGTAAGTGAATTTTAACGTTAAGTATGATAACATCAAGCTAAAAATATGACCAGAGTTTTCATACATTGAAAAAATTGATATCAAATTTGTTTCAATGGATGATATACATCTTTATATTTGACGGGACAAAATTGATGCACATATTAAAAAAAAGTGTGAAATCGAGAAAACACATCTAAGAGCGAATCATAGGAGCACATATTACAATAGTATTATTATTATTATTATTATTATTATTATTTTTTTTTTTTGTTGACAATATACGAGAGAATCAAACTTTTGACATCAAGATCAATAGAGCAATCTATAAATGAGTCACATTATGCTTATTTTGACACTCTAGTGTTAAAATTAGTATGTAATAATTTGGGCAAAAAATAAGAATGTATTTGATTGAAGGAGAGAAGATGTATCTGCAAAATAGAAAACATGCACACCAATGTGGTGCTGTGCTTAAAAGTCAAAGAGTGAAAGAATATGGAAGCTAGGGAGTTTGAGAGTAAGATTCAAGTTACCTCGAAGCTATAGTAAAGGTAGGATCTAGGTTGTTTCAATAGAATTTTCGAGTTGCTTTAGGATAATCCTACAACTCATTGGGCCGAGGGGAAAACCATGTTTCGCGTTTGGCTAGGATTGACCTCGACCAAGGCCGAGACGGGACATCTTTCTCTAAGCCCATTTTAGTTCTAGGTGATGCTTTGGACCAGGCATGACTGGGAAGTGCCTCATTACAAATTTTGTTAGTCTCTCTTTGGCCTGATCAAGGGCGAGCATGTTAATTCGAGCTTTGAGACTAATTAACCCTCTTCCTAAGCTCAAAAGAATAATATTTTGACATAAATCTTATTATTTTTCGACCATATTACTTTTCTTTTTATTTTATGTCAATTATACCATTCGTTCTAAAATCATCCGTAACAAAAATGGAAAGAATTGTTTTTTCTGAAAAGAAGGTATAATTACTTTTAAAAAAATGTTATATTTATATACACTTTGTAAGGGGAAAAAGTTGTAAGCATTTTTTGAAAGAATAAATTAAATGGTTAATTTGAAAAGCATTTCATTTTTAGAATTTTTCTAACTACTTTTGATGGTTTAAAATTTTAAATTGGTTCTTTTTTAATCCAACACTATTAGTTCTTTTTTCCTTAAAGAAAACATCTCTACTCTTAAAAAAATAATTTATATTCTTAAATTTTTAGATTGAATTAATTTAAACCCTAAATTAATAATTGTATCAACCTGAGCATTGATGTTGTATCAATTTAAACTCTAAAATTTGGAAGTTGTAACAATTTAAATCTCAAACTAATAATTGTATCAATTTAAACCCTAAATTTTCATATAAGTGTATCCATTTAAAATACAAAAAAATGATATATCTATGAAAATTCATGATTTAAATTAATGCGCTTATGAAAGTTCAATGTTTAAATTTGTACAATTAATAGCTTAGGGTTTAAATTAATATAATTATTAGTTTAGAGTTTAAATAGATATAACCTCCAAAGTTCATGAGTATAAATTGATATTTGTCCAAAAAAAGAATGCCACACACAAATCAAAGTATGAAAGTTATCATTCAATTACCAAAGTAACATAGCTCAGTAGTAATTGGTACGTACTCTTTGATTCAAATTCCTATTCTACCCTTATTCTACTAAAAAAAAAAGAATAAAAATTAGATTATGTACTATTTTGCAGGCTTGGGCTTACCAAGGCAAACCACATAAATCTTCAGCCCAATATCCCACAAGAATTCAACCTTCTAAATAAGCCCAAGATATGTGACATGAATTGTAGCTCTCCAACTTCTATAGTCCACTTGAATGGTTTTTTCTTTTTCTTTTTTCTTTTTTTAGTTTTATTTTGTGGCATTTGTGTTCAAATTAGTTTCAATGGAGTAGTTAATTAGCAATGACATATTTTTCCAATTTTTTTAATCATTTGTTTTTTTTTTTCTTTTTGAAACTTAAATCATTTGGTTTTGGACTATCCTTTTTCTAATTCTTCAATTTTCAAAAAGTTTTAACTTAACTTTTGATTTATCAATGTCTTACTCAAGTTTATCAATTAATACATGTGGGAATTGAATAACAACATGATGATAAGATTATCCATCCCATTCATTTGATGGGTTTTCATTTGACTATTTGTTCTTCTAGCTAATCATGTTGGACTTTTCTTTTCTTTTCTTTTTTTTTTCTTTCTTTCTTCCTTTCTTTCTTTGTTTTTTTTTTGGTTGAGTTTAAGTTTAAACACTATGGTATCAAGAGCAACAATTTTTTTCTGTTGATTTTATGACTGAATTTTAGGTATTATGTTGGTTTTTTTAAGTATAATAAGGACAAGAAGATTCAAATCACATACTTCTTTGTTACTAACACATAGTATAGGTCAGTTGAGCTATACTCACTTTGTCTAGGTATTATGCTGGCTATTTCATGAGAAATTAAATTTTTTATTTAATTTTATTGAAGTTAAATTCTATAAAATTCGAAGAAGGTTAACTCACCTCTTGGTTGCTAACACATAGTATATGTTAGTTGACCTATATTCACTTTGACTAGGTATTATGCTGGTTAATTCGTGGGAAATTAATTTTGTAATTTAATTTTATTGAAGTTAAATTCTATAAAATTGAAAGTTTAGGAAGCCAAACTAAATATAAAAATTAAAAAAAAAAAATCTTTAGACCTTTATTGGTCTAAGCAAAAGTGCATTTTTTTTTCTATTTTATTGGGATGAATAGTACAAAATATGATTTTTTTTTTTTTTTCAAATATACAAATATGGTGTTGATTTGATTTAGTTTGTTGAAAATTCATTTCCCTTTTCAAAGAAGGAAAAAGAAAAATCCCATCTTGTACATACACATATATAGATAGAACTATTTCCAAATTTGTATTTACATTTAGAGGAATATGAAAAGAATTTTGCTCAAATACACATATTTGAGTGTCCTTCCCAACTTGGATAATGCCATAGAAAAACTTTGATGAAACAAATTGACAAGAAAAAAAAAAAACCAATATATATAAATATATATACATCCAAAGATGAAAAGAAAAACACCCCTAAATGAACAATGAAAAAAAAAAAAAGAAAAAAGAAAAAAAGAAAAGAAGTATTTTGATTCCAATGGTAGCTTAATTTAGGCAGACCATTGTTGTCATTTAAAAGCATAATTGGGTGTCGAAATTTGTTGTCTTATCTGAAACTCTTGACATTGATACACTCATCGGATTTTTAGGTAACAAGTTTTGTCCCATACACAACCAACCATCATCCCTAGCCTCCCACAAACCCTAAATTAAGTTTCCTAAAATATATTTCATCTTATTGTAATTTAGGTTGATGTCTCAAGTTTATGAAAATATCAATAAAATGATGATATCGGTGGCTTCATTCAAGCATGCCTAATTTTGAAGTTTATATATGATTGGGCCACGGGAAATAAAGATACACCTCGTTGATATGGATAGTAGCTATCAATTCTTTTAAGTGCTTCTTAACCATATTTTCATATCATTAAAATCTCTCTCATACATATGATCTCGGTTCATTCATCCTCATAAACTTAGTATTACAATAAATATAAATTTATTTTAAATTTTTATATTAGTAAAAAAAATTGGAAATTTTTCATAAATATAAAAAATGTCAAACTATTTACAAAAATAGCAAAAACAATACAAATAGAAGTATATCAGTGTCTATCAGTCATAGTCTTCTATTAGTTTCTATCACTGATGAACATTGATAAACTTGTATCAGCCTCTATCAACCTCTATCAAAGAAGATTAAAATTTTTCTATTTTGTGTAAATAGTTTCCCTTATTGTTCTATTTTTGAAAATTTCTCCAAAAGAATTCATTTTTAAATGTTATATATTTTTTTTACGACGATCCACATTAGTGATATTTTGTTGGTTCTTATATGATATAATGGAAATATTGATTATTACCACTCATATTGATGTTGAACAGTCCCATGGACATATGAAAATGTCGACTAATCAAATTTTAATTAAAAACTATTACTTTAACAACACTTATGTAATATAATATATCTTAATCAAATGAACTATGCTCAAATCATGTCTAAATATACCAACACACACAATTTTTAGAAAACATATTTATGAATTAGCGTTATTTATGTTACCCGGGTTTTTTTTCCTTCTAGTTTTTCTTCATTTGAAAAGCAAAATTTTATGGTAATTAACGCTTCGTATCATAACAAATTGGTTTTGTTAAAAAAAAAAAAAAGATTAAATTTATAAACACTACTTCTACTTATAATTTATTTATTTTATTTGTCTAATTTTCATACAAGTACTTTCAAAATCTAAAACTAAGTTTTTCAAATTAAAAAATAATAATTTTTAAGAACTTATTGTAATGTTTGGAATTTAGATGACGATTCAATTATTTATTAGAGTGAAACAAAGAATATAATACATTAAAGAAGTAAAAACGAAATAATCATCAAACGAGATCTAAATTATTTGACGATATTTATTATCATCAACCACTATTTAATAAATTGTTTTTATCTAGAAATTGAATAAAAAGAAAAATCAAAGTGATAATGGTTGTGGATGTCTTGAGTAGTTTTTTTAAAAGATGAGAAAAGAGTGTGATTGTTGGGATGAAAATCAAATAGTTAATGCTGATGTGTATTTGCATCCTAGATTTGAAACATGATTCTCATGCTTGTCATGTCTCATTATATTCATTCACCCCTTGTGATGGCCAATCACTCATCCAAAAAATTCCTACTATATTATAAACCTTAATCTATATTTATATAACTTTTCGTTTCAAAATTTTATATTTTTACTCTTCAGTTTTAAATTATTCTATCTCACAACCAATTGTCTGTTACGAAAGGAGTAACACATGTATTATTTAAAGAGTAGGAGGTCTCTCCATCTTTCCAATATCTTCAATATACTCCATCAAGATGGTGTCTCTTTGGGTTCAACATTATTCGGTGAAATCAATATTTTTTTAATTGAATATCCGTTTGAGCTTTATAGGATTTCATCTCATAACTAATTAACAATGAAATGAGTAATTGATTATCTATATATCTTATAAAAAATGTGAGGTCTACTAATCATCCTTCCAATATAGGATATCCTCAATATTTTACCTTGAATTTTTCACCCATACTCTCACTTTAGTCTTTGGCGTTAATTTTGAAATTAACTTTGAAATTAACTTTGATAGTGATATAAAATTAGTAAAAACCAATCAATTATAACTATTTTAATTCTTTTAACTTAATTAATAGAAATTAACATCAAAATTTTCAATTAATGCTAAAGACCAAAATAGACATTCCCAAAAAGTCATGGGTAAAAGTGTAAAATATTGAAATGAAGACACTAAATAAAAATAAACCTCAAAATTACAAGATAGAAATCTAACCTTTTGAAACCTAAAAGCCGAATGAAAATTAAACTCGTAAAAGCATAATATTTCGAAACCAACTAACCAAATGGATGCTAGACCCAAAGTCTTGGGAAAAAAAAACTATAAACTATAAAAGTTCAAATCCAATCACTTATTGGAAAGTTTATATATAAAGGGAAAAAAATTGGATGCTCCCTAGTGACATTTATCTTGATGTATCCCAAATGATTGTCCAATAAAATTTTAACACATGGTAAATAATATTTTTTTTAAATATATTTTATTTAATATTTTTTCTTTATGTGTAAAAAAAGGAGACGTATATAAACACTCTCCTCCCAAAAATTCAAAAAAAAAAAAAAACACATAAAAAATGTCAAATATTAAAGAAAATCTCATTTTTAAAATAAAGAGGATAAATAAAAAGAAAAATAAAAGAAGAAGACCCACATGGTCATGCCGTTGCATTCGCTTCTTTTTATATTTCAACCTTGAGAGAGAAAGAGAGAGAGAGAGTAAGGGATAAAGCTTCTGACTTTAAAGCCTTAATTAATAATTAAACAAAATTAATGGGCTTTCTCTATTTTGTCTTTTTTCTTCATTAATATAATAATAAAAGGCAACTAAACTGATTAAACCATAATTTAATTATATAATAATTGGCTTTTCGAGTATTTGGAGGGAGATTTGTTTAGAAAAAGGGAAAACGCGTCATTAAAGATTATATTAATTAACAATCAATCTTAACAAGCTTTGTCGAAATCGGTAAAAACTTTAAAGACAGATTGATTTACAGTTTGTAAAGCTTAGGTTGCAACTTTTTATTTGTGTGACATAGCATTTCAATATTATATATATATATATATATTTTTTTTTAAATGAGAGTTAGAGAATCGAACTTTCTAACCTCAAAGTTGAAAGTACAAACTTTAAGCTGATTATGCTTATTTTTTACTATTTTCTTAGTACAATGGAAATTTGTTACCTCGACGGTAGTAGATGTCTTAATTATTTAACTATCATCTTAAGTTCTTACTAGTCAATAGTATCAAGATTTTGTATTTATATTTATATATTTTACCAACATAAACATAATTTAAATCGCCATTGAAGTATATTTGTAACATTACATTAGAAATAAAGAAAAACTCTATATTTATTTAATATGTTTGATGAGTGAATTTGTGAATTTGTGACTTTATCAAAGTAAATACGTAGTTGGACAATTTTAAAGTCAGTATAATATTATCTATTAAACTTGCAAATATTTAAACATAGCTCAAACATAAATTTAGATAACTATTAGAAATATTTTTACGTAGAAAGAGAGAGATACAAACATAAGTTATTAAAAATACTTTAAATAATAATTTTAAAGGCAAAATTAAAAGTTTAGTTTTTGAAATTTATTAATCTTAGGGAGTTTTTTTAATAATTATTTTAAATAATAAAATTATTTAAAATATTTTCAAGTATAGTAAAATGTCATTGATACATATTGATAGACATCTACAATATCAGTGATAGATGTCTATAAGTGTTAATGATAGATGTTTATAAGTGTCTATTAGTGTTCATTGTTGATAAATAGTGATTTTTTATATATTTAAAAATATTTCTAATAGTTTTACCATTTAAAACGACCATTCGAAATTGAAATTTATTTTTTTAATTCTCTATTTCAAATTGAAATGTTATTTTCCCTCTTTCTTTTCATAGGGACATTTTTATAATGGTCGGAGGAAATAAAGAAAGTTGCAAATATTTTAGATTCTATTATTAAATATAGTTCTGTGGATAATTATTAAATATATTAAAGGTAATAAAATTTAAATTGATTTGCATGAGTAAAAGGAAAATTTTATCCTAAGCTTTTAACTGAAACTTGATGACTTATATCAAATATATAATTTACGTAAAATTATCATTTTGATTCTTACTTTCATTTTAGTCTTTGTATTTTCATTTATCTAGTTTAGTCTTTATATTTTCGATAAATCTTAAATTTAATGTCTTAAAATTAATTTTTATTGAAATAGTCAAATAATAATTATATTTTTCATGCAAGAAAAAAAAAAAATACTATGTTCATAATTTATAAAGAGATGCACAAAGAGACTAATTTTTTTAGTTTGAAAAAATCAATAAGAAACTAATTGCAAGGACTAAAATTAGACAAATGAAAGTATAGAAACCAAAACTAAAATTTTATTTAAATATAATAATAAGTATAATAATAAAATAAAATAAAATAACTAAAATTATGAAATTTTAATAATATGAAAAATTAGTGGTAATTTTAAATGGATTTCTCACAAATGTGTATAATTTTAAGATCCACCAAATGTCATTATTTATAGGCAAAATGACAAGTAGAATGTAATGTGGACGACAAGCATGAATAACTACAAAGCACATTGACAACATGAAGATTGACACGTGGCTTTTAGGACACTAAGCAATGGACATCTATTTTTTTTTTTTTTATAGTATTTATAATACTTCCTCTTTAGATGCCCATATATATATGAAATATATCTCATTAAAACCTTACTAGGAAAAATCCAATGGGAAAAAATCCTAGTGAAGGAAAAAGATTACATATTTCATATAATATACACTCCTAAAAGAATACAATATATTTACTCCTCCTCATGAAAACATCACTTAAGATCTCTGAGTCGTCGCATTCTAATGTTGTGCACCAATTTTTCAAAAGTTACAGTTGATAATACCTTTGTAAATAAGTCTGTTAGATTATCCTTCGAAAAAATTTGTTGTATAGTGATGTCGCCATTTTCTTCAAGATTATAAGTGTAGAAAAACTTTGATAAAATATGATTTGTTCTATCTCCTTTAATATATCCTCCGTTGATTTGGGCTAAGCAAACTGTGTTGTCTTCGTATAATATTGTTTAAAGTTCTTCATTCGAAGACAAGCCACATGTTTTATGAATGTGCTAAGTCATTGATCTTAGCCATACACATTCTCGAGTAGCCTCATGAATTGTAAGAATTTCAACATGATTTGAGAAAGTGGTCATTATGGTCTGTTTCACCAATCGCCATGATATAGTAGTTCCTCCACATGTGAACAAATAACCTGTTTGAGATCTAGCTTTGTGTGGATAAAATAAATATCTAGAATCTGCATAGCCAACTAGGTCAAAATTTGATTTATTTGAATAAAATAAACTCATATTGATTGTTCCTCAAAGATAACGAAATATATGCTTACTTTTCGTTCCAATATCTTTTCGTAGGAGAAGAACTATATTTAGCTAATAAATTTACTGAAAATGCAATATCTGGTCTTGTATTATTAGCAAGATACATAAGTGCACCAATTGCACTAAGATATGGTACTTCAGGACCAAGAAGTTCTTAATTATCGTCTCAAGGTTGAAATATACCTTCCTTTATATCCAATGAAAGGAATTCCATTGGAATATTTAATGGATGTGCTTTGTTAATATAAAATAGCATGTCCCCATACAGATGAAGGAAACTTAGCTCTCATAAGTAATGGTCTTGCAATTAATTGCAAACGTTTTATAAATAATTCTGCTAAACCATTTTATGTATAAGCATGAGCTGCAGGATGTTCAACACTTATCCCAATTGACATACAATATTATCAAAAGTTTGGGATGTAAATTCACTAGCATTATCAAAACGAATGGTTTTAATTGTATAATAAGGAAATTGTGCTCTTAACTTAATTATTTGAGCAAGTAATCTTGCAAATACAAGATTTTGACTTGATAATAAGTACTCGTGTGACCATCTGCTGGAAGCATCTATTAATACCATAAAAATATCTAAATGACTCACTTGGTAGATCCACATATATCACCATGAATTAGTTCTAAAAATACAAGTAATTTAGTTCCCACTTTAATTATTGATGGTCTATTTATTAATTTGCATTGAGAGCCAACATCACATGATATTTCATTAGATTGTAGAATCTTTTAGCTTTAATGGGTGTCCACTTGAATTTTCAATAATTCTTCTCATCATTATAGACCTTGGATGACCCTCGACTATGAGAGGGTGGATTTCCTTTGTTCAAGAACAAGAATCACTACTTAAGGGAATAACCTATCTGCTAATTTTAAATGGGTAAGAGTGAGTTCCATCTTGCAAGATTATGTCCCCAGCTATCTATCCGGTCTTATCTCCAGAATGGGAGGCTTGTTGAGCAATACTGTTGAATTACTCTCACCTATGCAGATCAAATATACTCCTGAATAAATAGAAGTTCATAGTAAGCTCAGTATTAAGATTGAGTTACCCTATGTCATCGAATTGAAATAGTCAGTTTTAACAGTAAACTGTTGTTATAAAGAAAAGTGACTATTTCGTGGTCCGGTCTTATGCAAAAGTATTTTGCATAGGATGCATGCACTCGCATTTCTCCACATGACCAATTTCGGGATCACATCGTTTGTATCAGTATACAAAGCGGGCCACATCCATAGTGTCCCCAAGATGAGGTACCTAATCTCATCCATATACTTATAGACCTTTTAGGTTATATACTATAACTTGATCATCTAAAGTTAAAGTATCCATACTATAGCCCTGGGTGCGTTTATTAGATTTTATAACAAAATTCAATTTCAATAACACTTTTATTGAATAAATTCTTCAACAATATTTTTATTGATAAATACAATATATTTCAATGATTATGAACTACGAGTTTTAGGACATTCCCAACACCAATTTCTTCTGAACTGATGGACCTTGATCTGACTTATCAACACTAGTTATCATTACTATTGGTTCAACTGTACCTCTACATCTGCCATCTACAGTTTTAACTGGCATTCATTGTCTTTCCGATCCTTTAACAACACTAAACTGGCACTTGTTCAGTGTGGAATTTCTGTGGCCAACTGCCACTACCTAGGATCCCAACATGAGTTTACACTGGCGACTACCAAACTCACACCTGTAACCCTCATCATCCAATTTGCCAATAGAGATGAGATTTATTTTCATCCTAGGCACAAACCTGACATCTCGTAGTACTAACTTTTCTCCAAACTCAGTCTTTAGATAAATGTTTCCAATTCCAGCAATCTTGGAAACTCTTCCATTCCCCATTCTCAGTGGACCACAATGTCCTAATGTGAAATACATGAATAGACTCCTATCTAAAGGTATATGTACAGATGCTGCACTATCAATTGGTCATTCAAATGAGTGGCTACTACTTTGTGTGTAACTCTCAACACAAGTATAGACATCACTAATTATTTCTTCATCAGTTTCAACCAGATTTATCGTTACATCTTTAATTTCAACTACATTTACCTCCTGTTTCTTTTTTTGGTCCTCTTCTAATTTCCTATATTGATTTTTAAAGTGACCCTTTTTGTGACAGTAAAAGCACACTATCGACTTATTTCTATTTCTCCACTTTTTATTACTACCACTCGACCCATCATTTTCAGAGTCCACATTGCATTTACCTTTAGTCACCACTACAGCAAAACCTACAGTAAATTCTTTACTACTGTCTTTCCTACGAATTTCTTCAGATATAGTTAAATCACAAATCTCTAAAAACCTTAATGTGTTATCCTCTATTGAATTAGGCACTTCAGTTTTCATGTTCTCCCAATTATTGGGTAAAGACATCAATAACTTAATAGCATACACCTCATTAATAAATTCTATCTTAATAGATTTTAATTGATTAATTAAAGTGGTAACATGATTAATATAGGAAATAACAGAAGCATCATCAACCATTTGCATATTGAAATACTTCTTAAGAAGATAAGCCTTACTATTGGCAGATGGTTTCTCATACCTGTTTGTAAGTGCTTCCATTAATTGAAAAACACATTCTGATGATTGCAATTTCTTTTTCATTCAGGTTCTCCCAATCTTCATTTGAAATCCCTTTCAGTCTTTCCTTTAATGCTTTATGCAATTTCTTGAAAGTCAAGTAATCTTTAACTTGCATCTTTTAATAACCAAAATTGTTTCCATAAAATTTTATGATTCCTTCAAAACCTCTTGGCTCAAATAATCCCATGACTCCTAAATCTAAATGCTCTTATACCACTTGTTGGGAATTTATAATAAGATATAAATAAGATGCGAAAAATGAATTATATCTAAAATTTCCACTTCCACAGGTTAGAGCAACAAAGATTAACAATCATAAAATTATCAAATAATAAAGAGAAGAAAAAGAAAATAGACACCGAAAAATATACTGATTCATCCCAAACTTGGGATTACGTCTAGTCTTCTCTAATTGCAAATTCTACTATAGTGAGGATTGCAAAGGGGGGGTGGGGAGGGAAGGGATGTCTTTGTGTGTGTGGGTATGGTTGTGGGCGTGCGTGTGTGCGTGTAGTGTGTCACAATCGCACTTTCCGAGGCTTCACTTAGCGATTATGCGGCACTTGTTCCTGCTCAGAACAAGTCAGCCAATTCGAATACGGACATCCAATGGCACATGATAACGAGTAGAAATACATGTTATTACGGCACAAATAAGTAAAACAATGAGAGAATGCGACGGTAAAAATATACAAAATCACGTCCAAAAGCGCTAAACCGAAAAAATTGCGATCACATGCACCAATCGTATAGAAGTAGCTAATTTACTCATTTTTGCAAGAAAAATGTGTTGGCACAAGTTAAATTGCGATCCAAGGAATTAGGCATCCGCGCGCATTGAAAGATTGCAATCGCAAAGTCATGCGATCGTATGTGATCGCGAGAAGGTGCTCAAGAAGGTGGCCGCATAAAGACGGCGCATCAAGGTGAAAGCCTAACAAATCATGATGGGACGGAAAGCTGATGACGGTCGAATCCGAATTTAGTTGACAAGCCGTTAACGACACACTGTAGCAAGTACACTCAACTTTTCAATGACCATTAATTGGCGCATCAGAGCAGAAGATTTAATGACCGCCCATCATCGCAATCAATAAAGAGAAAAGCTTCTTCACCTTGAGCTCTATAAATACTGGAGGCTACCATCGTTAAAGGAGTTTGCCATACATAGAAAAAGTTGATCAGATACAAGATAGATAGCCGTTAGTCTATTCATAGTCATTCTTATACTTTGAAGACGAAAACGTGAGAAGAAGACGGCAAGAGATCATTCGCGGACAGCTCAGAAGACTGCCAGGAAGCGTTACAAAAGGAAAGAGGGCCAACACTTGCGAGAGTAAGGATATTCTTCTGGGCAGATGTTGGAGTGAAAAGGAAACGTAAAAGGCCACGGGAAGCAAGACATTGCTACCGGGCTTCTTATCTCTACTTTCTATTGTTATTTTATATTCTGCATTTAATCTATAGACAATGGAAATCTCATTTCAACTTATGTTCAATCTCTCTATACTTCGCATGAGTAGCTAAATTTCCGAATAGATTGAGAAGTACTTAGCTAGCATGACATAAGATCTTCACTTTATGTAATCATCTTGTCTTATGTATGCGTCATTCACCCTTTAGAGATGCTCGGGAGAGTGGTCTAAAGATAGAATCTAGGCTTGGGAGAGTCAGATTAGAACCGCATAAGCAAGAGATAGAAACTTAGGGATAAGTTTTGTTTGCTATTACGCATCGCATGCACCCTAGAGATAGGATATGATAGTATTCGGTCACCTTGTGTATGTGTGCATCATTCATCATCGCGTAGACAAGAATAGACGCTTAGACATAAGTCCTATCAACTTTTTCATATAAATCGCATGCATCTTAGAAATAGGAATTACGGCATTTGCATTGGAAGATGACATGCTGTTGTTTGTGTGTAGCATGATCGCATAACTTGAACACAATCTTAGGAAGTGTTAGCTAAACCACTTCTCAACCCGTTCATCGCATACTCATTGTAATTCTCTATTTCATCAACTCTTTACTCGAATCCAGCGCATAGAGAATACACTTAAACAAAACACCATCCAACTTATTTGTTTTTGCCACCGCAAAGAAATCAAATTTACTATCGCATAGTAACTCAGTAGTCCCTGTGTTCAACCCTGGACCTACCAGGAAACCTAGTGTGATTTATACTTGGGTCTTATTAGGAAAACTTGCATGTGTAATGCATAACACATCACCACAACTTTACATCATAATCGCATCATATTTACAACGCATTAGCACACTAACTGCCTCTTGCAATCTCCACCCCCGTTTTAGAGAAAACGGTTTTAGAAAATGGGTTTGGAGAAAAGGTTTTCGCAAACAATTTGATTGTAAGAATAGAGAAGAGAAAGATTGTAGTAGACTAGAAAGCAACAAGCAAAACAACAATTTTATAACATACTACTTCGGGTATAGGGAACTGATGGTTAGTCTTATCCCCATATAGTGCACTCTGAAAAAAAAACACATTCGCTACCCTTGCATATGGAAATGGGCGAGCAGTCACTCACTAAGAAAAGTACATATAAACCTAACTAACTAGCGAAAGAAAATACATAGGATGAAAACATAGTAAAAAGAGGTGGAGGTGGTCTTGCGGCCATGGGTAACATGCCCTGGACAAGCATGACCGTGACATTCTCCCCCACTCAATTGGTTGACGTCCTCGTCAATCAACCCTGCTCGAACTCAACATACTGTTGAGCAGCTACCTATGAGGCCTTTCATGTGCTCCCAATGAACTTCTCTGTCTTGGAGGCTTGTTCACTTCTCCAGGAACTCTTCCCAGCTTGGTCCTGGTCCTTCCATTCTGTCGCTCTTTCCTACAAATCTCTCGTTGGCTTCTTCTCCTACCATTCTCTTCGTTGTGGCCTGCGGACGAGTCACCACCCTGCATCTCTCCTCGGCATGGTTGGGATGATAGGTTTTCAGTCTACTTACGTGGATGAATGGATGAATCTCCATCCACGATGGTAATTGCACCTGATAAGAGCAACCCTTTCGATGACTTCAACTAGTCCCTTAAAGTTGCTCACGAGGTAATGTTCTCTTTGCCCTCGACTTCAAAACTGTCCCAGGCACAAATTTACTCGAACCTAGTCTCCTAGTAGGAACTTTCGGTGTCTAGGCTTCTTTCTTCTTCTTCTCCTCCTCTTTGGATTCGGGTACTTGTGTAAACTGTCCGATTCAACAACACGACACTGCTCAAAGACATGTAGAATGTCTTGGGGGACCTTCTCTTCCGCGGTTTTGACTGACTCGTGGGTAAAGTCCTTCTCCAACTAGAAGGTCGAGATCATTCTTATCCCCTTCGGCCGTCTGATCTCAGCATGCACAATGGTGGGTGTAGACCCGGTGATCACTAAACGCTTGGTGAGCGGTATTGGTATTACCTTGTGCTCAAGCAAGAACTCCATTCCCAACACCACATCAAATTCATCCATCTTAACGATCATGAAATCGACGAGGCCACTCCATTCCCCCAACTTTACGATTGTTCTTTTTGCCATTCCTGTAATTAGCAAGGCCTCAGAGTTCACTGCTTTCATTTTTCCTGCACCTTCTTCACAATGGAGATTCAGTCGTCTGGCTTCTGTTTCAGATATAAAATTATGGGTGGCCTCCGAATCGACCATGGTACTTTTGGTCGATCTATGGTTGACCCAACCTTCAACATACATCAGTCCACCTCCGTGGGATCCCTTTTCTTCTCCTACATTCTTTTGGAGGGTAGCTAAATATCTCAAGGCCCCAACCCGTGGGGTTCTATCTTCTTCTACTTGCACATTCTAATCTTCAACCTGAACAACTTTGCCTTTCCAGTCCGAAGCTATTGAGGCTTGGAAAGCATTAAAGGCGGCTCGTTCCGAACATTCGCTCGCCTTGTGCAAATCCTTGCATATATAACAGGACAAGGGCCGATAAAAGTTATTCAGATTCTTCCCCCACCACGTATTTCCAGTCGTCTGTTGAAGAGGTCTACTATTCCCATTGTTGTCTTTATTTCTCCCACTGTTTCTCAATATACTCGAACCGTTGCTATTTCTCCCCCTATTAGGGGATCTCGAGTGTTGTCTAATCTCTTAATATTCATCAATCAAGTCAAATAACCGTTCGACCGCTGCTTATGCGACTGGGAGATCCTGTATTCTCTACTCATACAGTTTTGTTTTTACCCACGGTTTCAGGCCTTCGATAACCTCCACCTAACCTCCACCCCCATTTTAGAGAAAACGGTTTTAGAAAACGGGTTTGGAGAAAAGGTTTTCGCAAACAGTTTGATTGTAAGAATAGAGAAGAGAAAAATTCTAGTAGATTAGAAAGCAACAAGTAACAACAATAGCTTTATAACATACTACTCCGGGTATGGATTAGTGATGGTTAGTCTTATGCCCATATAGTGCATTCTGAACAAAAACACATCCACTACCCTTGTATATGATAATGGGCGGGCGATCACTCATAAAGAAAAGTACATATAAACCTAACTACCTAGCAAAAGGAAATACATAGGATGACAGCATAGTAAAAAGAGGTGGAGGGGTCATGCGGCCATGGGCAACATGCCCTGGACAAGCATGACCGTGACATGGTACTGGGTGCGTGCGTGTATGTGTGTGTGTCTCCATTCCATCATGTGTACTTCCATAGAGTTTTGTCTCCACAATCCCAACACCAAGAGCCCCATTTCTGAAAAAACAAGAGCATACTTTCATTGACAAAGAAAAATACCCTTTGGATTCCGAGTAACTTCGATGCCAAAAAAAATAGTTCAAAATGGTGTGTGTGTGTAATTCCATTCCATCATGTGTACTTCCGTAGAGTTTTATCTCCACAATCGCAACACCAAGAGCCCTATTTCTGAAAAAACAAGAGCATACTTTCATTGACAAAGAAAAATACCCTTTGGATTCCGAGCAACTCCGATGCCAAAAAAATAGTTCAAAATGCCCAAATCCTACATATGAAAACATTCACCCAAATATGTCTTAAATGAAGCAACAACGGAAGAGTTATTACCAATCATTTTACATTAGAGCATTAAGTTGAACTTGACCTTGGTGCGAGCGAGTAGTTTGAATAAGACTAAGTAAATCCCTATTTCTTTAGTGAAGTAGCCAATTTAGCAAACCAACATCTTAGAGCTTGACGTAAACCATATAGAGATTTCTTGATGTAACACACTATACCTGGCCTATGTCCAACAAAATCAGGTGGTAATTGAAGGAACTCTTATTCAAGAGTACCTACGAGCGGAAGCGGGTCTTTCCAATTCATTGTGACATAATTATCGCATATACATTCAAACATACTTTCATAATGCTAAAGGGATCAAGAAATCATACCAGATGAAGATTTCTTCTTTACAACGAGTCTGAAGTCCAACTGTCTAACTCAAACAATCACCACTAAGACAGAAGGAAATGGAGAAGAAAACACCATTCAGAGCCCTCAGTATTCTTAGAGTGAGGATCCAAAATGTGGGCTTTGTTCGGATTTGGTAGAGGGAAGGAGGAAAATAGATCGTACACAACGATCAAGTAAGTGGGAGATGCGGTCGTCTATCACATAGACAATAGGGGTATACATAGTCCGGGTTAGGCCAGGTGGAAATAGAAGCAACCCAAAAACTTGTGGCTAATAATGAACCTTATTAGTTTTTTTTTTTAGGGTCAACCCAACCCAAAATTTTCAGGCTGGGTCACCGGATCTGTTTTTTTTTTTTTTTAATTTGATTTTTTTAACTTATATATATATATATATATATATATATATATATATTATAATAATTATATATATAATATATATATTCGGGTCAGGTCGGGTTGACTCGAACCTGAAATGGGGTAACCGAGACGCAACCCGAATTTAATATTTTTTAACATTTTTAACCCAACGCCACCTAAAATAAAATCTAACCCAACCCAACCCTTGCGGTTTGGGTTAGGTAGTCCGGATTGGTCGGGTTACCGGATTTTTTGAACACCCCTAATAGACAATATGTTTGATCGTTTAAGTAAAGTATACGATCGTGTAGTAAACGTAAGCAATCGTCTAAACAATCGTGTAGGAAAAGGGTGAGCGATCGTCCAAACGATCGCGTAGGAAAAACTAAGTGATCGTCTATACAGTCGTTTAGTAAATATCGAGAGCTAAACGATCGCTTAGGAAAAAGGTAAACAACCATTTAGATAATAGCACGCGACAATGTAATCGGTATGCGATTGCTTAGCAATGTCGTATATGTAAGCGATCGTGCAATCGCTATCGTATAGGCACTGATTTTTTAAACGATGACACTATCATTTTAACAAAATCTGTGCACACTGAGATCAACGCACCGTCTACTATTTATAATGCACTCATCCGTTATTTAGAACGAAGAGATGCCTTCCCATTTCCTTTATAACCATCCAATGAATATGATCTTATCACATTCATAACTTATAAATTAATATCATATATTAATATAATATTTTTCCTCTATTAGATATAAATCATATTTATATCCAATTTTCTCTAAATTAATATATCCCATAAATAAAGTTAATTATATCATATTTAATTAACTCGTTCAATTATATCATATATAATCGAACTTCCTCTTGTCAATTTGAACATTTCAAATTGACCTAAAAACTGACTCTCAACTTGTATCCAAACTACCAAGGGGACCTTCTGGACCTATGGCTCGAAGCACCAACGATATATGAATAGCTGACTAAACTCTTTAGTCACAATATCCACCATCCGTTAACTGCCAAGCATTTCACTAAAGACCGATAATTGAACTCTTCTTACCATAGATATATTTCTATGTCCATTGGATATAACCAATCATCAGTACGATGACCATTCACAGATGCTCATAATTACAGCAGGCCAATTTACCGTTTTCCCCTGTAATTACATCTTCCTCCTTAAGTACAACTGATCCCTCTAATGAAAAATACAACATAGTCTACTATGTGTGAACACCTCTCGGGCCATGAGAAGGTGCGTGGCGCCATATCGTTCAAGCCCTAGAATCAGCCCTTAAGGGAGCTATCTATCTACTTACCTCTGCCTCGGGGAAGGAGTGAATTCCATCTTGTGTACTGAGTTCTCATCTCCCAAATCAGACAGATCCCCAAAATGATAGGTTTGAGTCGGCGTTCTGGCCACTCACACCCATGAAAATCAAAGTACCGCCCTCAATTGGCAGAAGTTCCCAATTCACTCAGGATTGAGGTCATGTTACCTATGGTCATCCTAGTGAAGTGAAGTCTCAGTTATGAACGGTGTTATATAACGAGACGTTAACATTTCATGGTCAAGTCTTATATAAACTCTTTATATAGGACACCCCCGCTCGCATGTCCCCTACACGAATGATCAAGATAGACCATCTGTGACAAGTCACAACACTTGTGACCATTCCACAAAGCGAGCCGCATCTGTAGCGTTATCAGGATAAGGTTTCCCTCCTATATCCATATACTACAAACCATTTTGGTTATCACTCAAGTCATGATCCACTTGTATGTCAGCATATACATGCTTAAATTACATACAGATAACCAAGGATATTAAGTTTATTGGTTTGTGGTAAAATGAAAAAACATCTAAATTTGCAAAGTCAAGTAGTAAAGTAAATATCATTTATATTATACATCACAAGTGTTCGTACAAAGTTGTATACAAACTACTAGACACGAGACTTTAGGGCACAAACTCCAACAGTAGTTTCATATACACTTCCTCATCGAGATCTCCATGGAGAAAAGCATTATGAACATCCATCTGTTGTAGTCCTAAATTCTTTACAGTGAAAACTGCCAAAAATGCTTGTACAGTTACCATTTTTGCCACCGGGGCAAAGGTTTTGTTATAGTCAATACCCTCAACCTGGTGGTTGAAAAAAATTAGCCTTAAGTCGTTCAACTTTTCCATTGGCATGATATTTAATTTTATAAACCCATTTTCATCCAAGTGCTTTCTTTTCTGGATGCAACCTAAGTCTAATTAACTTCAAAAGCCCTTATATCCTTTTGCATGGCTTCTCTCTAACCACCATCTTTCATAGCCTCATTAAAATTACGGGTTCATGCCCTACAATTACTACTGCGAGAAATGTACGATGTCTTGTAGAAAATTTACCATAGTTCACAAAATTTTCTATAAAGTGAGAAGTACCTGAGGAGCTCATGGAGGCTGATGAACTGGGGATGGACTCTTTGTTCGTATAGATTCTACAAAAAAAAAAAAAAAAACGAAGGAAAAACACTTATTAGTTCACCATAATGAGGAGGAGGAGGAGTTAATTGCTGATGGGAACGTTGAAACCGAGGAAAAAAAAAAAAAATCACGAAGGAGAACTGATGGGCACTTTGTTCTCAAACCTCAACCTAAACCAACCACTTCATTTATCGAATTTTTTTCCTTGTGCATCTCTGTAGGTAAAACAACAGTAGTGGTCATGGGACTAGTTACTGTACTCGTGGATGTTGGCATAGTGGGTACAATTGGTGTTGTATCCCTTACATCTTCAACCTCCTTTGTATCATTAGTGACATTAGTATGCCATACAACTTTTTTTCCAACAACACTATTGGATAATTCTTCCTTAAAGTCACTTTCTACATCATTCAAGAAATGATTATCAACCACCATATTTTCAATAGAAGGAAAATTATTACCAATATTCACATTAACATCAGCATATGGAAACTCATTTTCATGGAACTTTACATCGTGAGACACAAATATTTCTCCAGTCTCAAGATCATATACCTTCCACCCTTTCTTATCATGTGGGTAACCCATAAACAAACACTTCCAACTACATAGAGCAAACTTATCTCCTTTTATTTGTTAATTATGGGAAAACACAAACACCCCAATATTCACAATATCTCAAAATCAGAAGCTATACCAAATAAGACCTCAAATGATATTTTATTTTGCAAAAGACCTGATGGATTACGAATTAGCAAATAAACTACACCCAATATGCATTCACCCCAAAAAGTAGTAGGGAGCTTTCCTTTAAAACATTAAAGCACGAGCTACATTTAGTATATGTTGATGCTTATGCTCCATTCTTCCATTTGGTTTGTGGAGTTCCAACACATGAGGTTTGAAAAATAATGTCATTTGTATCAAAATAATTAAGCAATCATTTAAATTCTACCATATTGTCACTTCTCACTAATTTAATATTGGTCTTAAATTGATGCCCGACCATGGCAAAGAATGAAAGAAAAGTTTTATAAATTTCATTTTTAACTTGTAACAAATACACCCAAATAAATCTTGATAAATCATCAACTAATGTTAAAAAATAATAAGCACCAGATGAAGATGATGTTTGGTTATATGGTCCCCATAAATCATAATGAATAAGTTCAAATATACGACTAGCTTTAATGTCGCTAATAGGAAAATTACCACAGGTTTTCTTAGCCCAAGGACACATGACTCATGGATTACTCAATTTCTTTTTTATAAAACTAGAATGAATGGTAGGAATTAGCTTTACTAATTTGGGTGTCCCAGTTTCCTACGTCATAATATTTGCTCTAAAAAAGAGCTAATATTATGTCCTTAATTCTGCCATATTGAATAATTCTTATGCTTAAATTGTCTAGTTTGCAGGTAAATCGATCTCAAGGAGCAAATATGTCATTTGGATGAAAACCGAGCCAAAAAAACAAAAAAGAAAAAATGGGAGTTGGATGCATCATGTTGAAAGAAGACAACAAATTACCAAACTGCCCTTAATGGCAGCATTGCAACCTTCCCTTAACGCTGCCTCAACGCTGGAATTCGCGCATTGCCCATGTTCAGAGCATCGCAACGCTGTGGCATGAAGGACCTCAACGCTAGAAGACAGTAGCTACTGAACAGGGCAGCATTGTAACGCTACGGACTTCGACAGAAATCTTCACTCTACGTGCACGCAAATGAACGTCACAACACTCTTGTCAGCATTGCGATGCTATGACCTGGTTATAAAAAACATCTTTTACATTCCAGCAGGGGGGGGGGGGGGCAGAACGAATGGAAGCCACATTAAGGACGATTTTTTAGGAGTTATTATTCTTTCTTCCATCTTTCAATTTCTTTCATTATTACTTTCAATTTCTCAATTATTGTTGCTGATTTGAAGAAAATACAAGCCTAAGTAACCCTTTCTTCTTGGGTTTAGTAGTTTTGTTCAATTTCTTGAGGATGGATGTTTAATTAATTGTACGGAATCCTATGAACTCTTGAGTTTGATTTGAGTTTATTTTTAATAGAATTTGATAGGACATATCATTTTATTGGGTTATTATATACAATTTCTACATGGCAGCTTTGCATAATTGTAGATTAGATTGCATGAATTAGGAATTCTTGTCTTGGCTAAGACATTTTCTAAACTCACATTTGTTTGTCCTAATTTAATCTCACTCAATGAATCATGCTATGAGTCCAGGCTTTCCAACTTGAAGGATGTCACAACGCATGAACCCTAGTCCTAATGCGAATTAGATTTTACTTGGATTTCACTGAGAACGAAAAGTTTAAAACTAATTTAGGGTTAATTTGATCTCACAATTGACTAAATGGGCTATTAGTTTTTACTAATAGGTTGTGAAGTTCATGGGATTGACATTGTTTCTTAACATCCAATGATTGAAATTGAACAAAACGAACTATTCCTAAGATCATTTTATCTATTCATTTCAACTCAATTGCATGCTCTGATTTCGTTCGCATGTTTACTTTTAATTCAATTTATTATAAACCAAACCAAACCCCCTGTTGCATGGAATTCTTTTATCGTCCTACCTAATTCATTGTCCCTGTGGATTCAACCCTATACTTATTTCTTGTACTGCTCTTTTATAGGCTCGGTGAACATATTTCATTTGTTTAGTTAGAAAATCGTAGGTGACAACGAATCTATAAAACCTGACTGCGAACAAATAGCTCAAATTCTGATAATTTTGGAACTTTCACTAAGTGCAGTGCTGGAATTCCTCAAAAATAATAGAGTCCATCCTTCCGTTCACCAACATCAATCAAATCCCGAGAATGTTGGTCCTGTATAGCATATAGAAAATGTGTAAACTAGACAAAACTGAATGAACTCTTATACAAGAGTACCTCTGAGCGAAAGCGGGTCGTTCCAAATACATTGTGACAGATTTTCCACATTTACTATCTAACAGAAAAGTTATGCAATAAACAACAAATTATCAGCATGCTTTCAAACTAAAAAACAAGAGAACAAAAAATACATACTAGTTGAAGAACCTTTCTTCACCGAAATCTCGTTCTCTCCAAAGGGACTGCTCTTGTCGCTCTCTTTGGACTGTCCACGCAATCGTTCACCAAAACCACCGATCGTCTACTCACGAACGGCCTCCACACAAACAAGAAAAATGGGGATGACACCACCACTTATAGAACCCTGAGTATTCTCGGTGTGAGAATCCAAAGAGTGGGATCTATTGGAATTTGGTAGAGGGGAGGAGGATAGAAGATTGTATACAATGACCAAGCAAGTGAAAGAAAGGCAGAGTCTATCACATAGACAATACTTGATCGTTTCGAAGAAGGTACACAATCATGTAGTAAATAGGTTGCGATTCTATAGATGATTGTTTAGTAAACACTCGACACTAAACGATCGTTTAGAAAAACTTAGGTGATTGTTTAGAAAGAGGCGTGCGTGTATACGATTGTGTAGCAAGGATGAGCTATCGTGTAGTCTCTCAATTTGTTAAGCGATAGGAAGTATACACTTTTCTTGAACGAATAACCGATCTCTTTTGCAAAATGAAAACAATCTTCATTTTATTCTTCAGTTACAAAAATTGAATGAAACCTCCCACTAACACACGGTTACGGAGAAAATTCCGGCTCAATTATCCCATAATTGTCAAATTAAATATAATAAATATAATCATATTATATTCATTAACCTATAGTTTAATATCACATATAAACCATAGTGTTTTCTCCTCCACTAGATATAAATCATATTTATATCCGTCCTCCAATTAATGTATCTCATATATTGAAGTCAATCATATCAAATATAATTAACCAATTCAATCATATCATATATAATCAAACTCCCTTTTGTCAATTTGAACATTTCAAGCTGACTCAAAAGCTGATTCTCATCTTGAATCCATTAAGCTACCAAGGGGACCCTATGGACCTATGGCTCGAAGCTCTAACGGTACGTGAATAATTGACTAAATTCTTTAGCCACGAGATTCAATATCCGTTAACTGCCAGGCTTTCCACTAAAGACTGACAGTTGAACTCTTCTTACCATAGATATATTTTTATGTCCAATGGATATAACCAATCAATAGTACGATAATCCTTCACAAATGCTCATAAAAACAGCTGGGCTGATTTAATGTTTTGCCCCTGTAGTTACATCTAACTCCTTAAGTATCACTGATACCTCTAATGAATAATACAACATAGTTCTACTATGTGTGGACACCTCTCAGGCCATGAGAAGATGTGTGGCACCACATCGTTCAAGCCTTGGGATCAGCCCTTAAGGGAGTAATCTATCTACTTACCCCGACTTCAGGGAATGAGTGAATTCCATCTTATATAGCTGAGTTCCCAACTCCCAAATCAGACGAATCCCCAAAGTGGTAGGTTTGAGTCAGCAACATGGTCACTCGCACCCATGCAAATCAAATGACCGCCCTCAAAGGTAGAAGTCCCACTCAAGATTGAGGTCATGTTACCTATGGCATCCTAATGAAGTGAAATCTCTATCATGAAGGCCGTTATATAACGAGATGTTAACACTTCATGGTCATGTCTTATACAAACTCTTTGTATAGGACGCCCCTACTTCCATGTCCGCCCATGAATGATCAGGATTAGACCATCTGTAGTAAATCACAACACTTGTAAGTATTCTACAAAGCTGGTCGCATCCGTAGCGTTACCAGGATAAGGTTTTCCTCCTATATCCATATACTACAAACCATTTTGGTTATCACTTAAGACATGATCCACTTGTATGTCTCCACATACATGCTTCAGTTACATAATGACAATCAGGGATTTTAGTCAGGTTTGTCAGGTTTGTCGATTTTGTAAAAAATGCAAAAAATGCATGAAATCCAACCGTCGGTCAGTCAGGTTTGTCGATTTTGTCCTTTTTTTTTTTTTACAAGCAAAGCCAAAGTGAAAGAAAATGAAAGAGAAATTGATGAGTGTTATTTTTAGGTTAACATAATTTGCAAAATTTTTAAGTTTAAATGAATCTTTTTTTATGAAAAAAATTAAATCAATCATTTAGTAGCTTGGAATTTAGGAAACATAAAAAATAAAATAATAATTCAATATTAAGGCAATAGGTTTGAGTTTGGGTGGTGGTAGTGGGCATACTTTTATGCTTTTTTTTTTAGAAAAATTTTAAAAATATTTATATATATCGGTCGATTGGCTTTCCAAAATTTTTTATATGAAAACCAAAAACCGACCGACCTTCATTCGGTCGATTTCGATTGATCGGATTAATTTTCAGTTCTTTTATGCTCACCCCTAATAAAACCGCAATCTATAGAAACACATCCCTCCATTGTAGCAAGTCCTTTCCATTTGGCAAGCTTACAGGACTTGAAATAATAGAGCATACACGAGACAAAAATTTAAGATTGTTAGTGACATGACGAGTTGCTCTAGTGTCAATAATCCAGGAGGATGGAGAATCAAACTTATCCATCATTTGATCCTCTATCTTCTCATTTGAGATAAAAATAAAAGAAAACAACTATGAGAAAGCAAATAAGATTATCTCTTATCTCTGTCTTAATATAAGAGATAATCTTATATGTAAAAAGTTGAAGGTGCGTAAGTGTAGTAGATATTATGGAAAGAAAAATTGTATCGAGCCATATTATATATAGTCTAAAGAGGTAGTATATGGTAGGTGTAGCCACGAGGGTATCTAGGGCATTCCAACAAACTGACTTCTTGATCTTCGAAAGGAGGGGGATCCCTTGTACAGAAAAGAAAGGGAGAATACCGTTGTTGACTGAAATATGAGATTTTATTTAATTTACCTAGGAATAGGAACGTGATATGCGATTATATACATTGAAACTACTCCTTTCTGTTTATGAATGCAATAAGGTTTATACTAATTCCTACCATTAGAGGTCTTTGTCCAAAAGGTGGAATGTATCAACAAAGAATACACAAAGACATACTGCAAGAGAATTGTTGGGTTTTATGTCCTAAAACTTTTGGTTTGTAAACAATAAAATTATTCTGTAGATTGATAAAGTTTTTATTGAATATATGAATTACTTATTTCGTTTATAGAAATAAATCCATTAAACTAAAAGATCCATGACTATTACATGAGTACTTAATTTTATGTGGAGACATAAGAGTGGATCAGGTTCGAGTAAATAGTCAAAATGATCTATAGTATACGAATAAGGTTGGATGCCTTATTATGGTAACACTATTGGATGCGACCCACTCTGTAGATGTTATGATTTGTTGTAAAGTGCTACAAACGAAGTGATCCTAATTTGTTCATGTATTGACATGGGGAGGGGGCGTCCTATACAATGATTTTGCATAAAATCGGATAAGAATTAAGTCACTCTTACTTTATAATGTTTACTGTTTAAGACTAACTATTTCAAAGCAATGACCTAGGTAATTTGACCTTTATCCTGAGCTAATTATGAACTCCTGTTTATTCAGGATTATCCTTAGATTTCCATGGGGGGAGGGGGTTAGCTCAATAGCACCGCCTCAATAAGTCTTCCATTTCATGGGTAAGTTCAGGTAGATAGCTGGGGACATAAGATTCAAGACGAAATTCACTCCTACCCGCTTTTAGGGATAGTAGAGAGGTTGTTCCCTTAAGTGCTGACTCCGGGTCTTGAATAAGGGCCCCCCACCCTCTCTTGGCCCAAAAGGGACTTGATTTAGTGATTAAATCACAAACCAATTGTTCATTAGAGGATCAATGAGACTTAAGAAGCAAGATGTAATCTTAAGGGTAAAACAACTTTTGACCCAACCATTATTATGAACAACCTGTGAAGGGTTAACTTACTAATCATGGTTATATCGAGTGGACATAATATATCTACAGTGAGTGAGTTTTAGTGGAGTGATCCAGTAGTTAACAAATGGTGGTTAATTAGGTTAAAGAGTTTAGCTGGTTAATCGTGGATCGTTTGAGCCCATGATCTGTAGGTCTATGAGGTCTCCCTACTAGCTCATATCAGACTAAACCTTAGAAAAGTGTGATGAACGAATATAAAGTGTTCAAATTCGATTTTTGGAGCAAAGCGATATATATATACGATATATTTAACCTAATGTTTAATTGTGAATTAAACATAAAGAGATCGAAAATACGATATTTAAATAAGATTTAAATATCAAGATTATGAATAGGGATTCATATAAATTGGGATTAGTGTTGGATTTAATATTAAATTAAATTAATTAAATTGTTCATTTAATTATTTAATATTAATTTAATTTTAAAATTTATTATTATAATTAATTTTGAAATTAAATTGAATTGTTCAAAATTGCAATAAAAGTTAAATTGTTGACTAGGTAAAAAATGCAATGGAAGTCAAATTGTTGATTTTTTATTTTTGAAAGTCAAAAAGTCAAATTTTTTGACTTTGGACTTTGAGAGTCAAACTTTGACCAAGTTAATGGAAAGATCCAACATTTGTGAGTGGGAGAATTGCTAACTGTTGTCTTCATTTGAAGACACTTGTCCCAATAAATCCCACTTTGAGTTAGTGGATTTTTTAGTGTCGATTTCTCATCAAATTCAAAGTTGCATGTTTTGAATGTAATGGTCTTTAAAAGGGAGTGTTTATTGAATTTCAAAAACTCTTGGCCATAGTGGAATTGGATGAGATTATGTGATAATCTCATTGCAATTTTCTCTCAAAGTCTTAACCTTTTCCTCTCCTAATTAATCACTAACCGGATTTCACCATCTCGTTCTAAGCGAAGAATAGTCGGGAAGACTCTCATGGTGGTATACGAACTATTCGTGATGAGATTGAAGCAGATTTAGAGAATCTTTGGAGACTACAAAGGCTATACTTCTTAAATCCTTTTGATTTGTTTTGAATTGCATGCTTATTTTTTTTTAAATTAACCTAATTAGAGTGTTGAGATTAGTATCCTAATTCTCCTGGAGTCTCGTTGTTTGTAATTTATATACATTTTTTTTGAATAAAATAAGAGTTATTTCATTCTAGCATTTACTCATATCTAATAAACAAAGCTTCATGGTTATGGTATGTAAACTTAAGCATGTATATGAGATATACAAGTGAATTATGCCTTAAGTGATAACCTAAATAGGTCTGTAGTATAAGGATTAAGGTGGGATACCTGATTTTGGTGATACTACGAATATGGCCCGCTTTGTTGAGGTTTGTAAGTGTTGTAAACTAATATAGATGGTAAATCCTGACCATTCATGTGGAGACATGCAAGCGAGGGTGTCCTATACAAAGAATTTGTATAAGACTGGACCACGAGATGATTCGTCTCTGTATATATAACGCCGTTGATACTAGAGACTTACATCTCACCTAAACGACCATAGGTGACATGACCTTAATCTTGAGTGTTTTGGAAATTCCTCCCTTTGAATGCGGTTCTTTGATTAGTATGTGTGAGAGTGGCCAGATTGCCAACTCAACATGTCTACCTTTTTGGAGACTTATCATATTTGGGGGCTAGGAACTCAGTTACACAAGATGGAATTCACTCATTTCCCGAAACAGGGGTAAATAGATAGATTGATCCCTTAAGGGCTGATTCCGGGGCTTGAATATAGTAGCCACAACTTCTCTTTAGAAGAGAGGACTCAGTCATAGTAGGATTATGACTTATGTTCATTAGAGGAATCAGTGGTACTTAAGGAGTTAGATGTAACTACAAGGGTATAATGATTATTGGCCGAGCTATATTTACGAGTGATCTGTGAAGGGTTGTCACACTATTGATTGGTTAAGATATACACATAATATATCTGTAGTAAGGAAAGTGCAACTGTCGGTCTTTAATAGAGTGCATGGCAGTTAACGGATTATGGATCCCGTAACTAAAGAGTTCAGTCAGTTATTCACGTACCGTTGGAGCTTCGAGCTACAAGTTCATAAGGTCCCCTTGGTAGCTTAATGGATTCAAGTTGAGAATCAGTTCTTGGTGTTGATTTGAAATGTTCAAATTGACAAGAGGTAATTCGATTATATATGATACGATCAGTATGGTGTATGAGATACATCAATTAGAGGATTAATGTAAATGAGATTTATATTAAGTGCCATGGAACTGAAAAAGAGTTATGGTTTATATGTTTCATGAGATGAAATATTAAAACTATAGGTTATAAATATAGTATGGTGAGTTGGTTATCATTTATGTTTATAATAATATTAATTATTAGATAATTATCTCTTTTTCTCTAATAACCAATTGAGTGGGAGGTTATTAGTGGTTTCTTGGTAACCATGATATAAAAGGAAAAATGTTTTCCTAAATTTAATAAGATATGCAAAAGTTGTTGTTTTGAGAATTCTATTCTTGGAAATTACTCACGAAAAGGTTGTCAAATAAATGAGATTTACTAACGACGGCTTGGAAAGACTAGACAATCATGGAGTGTTTCTACACGATAGACACTCAGCTGACTGATCTAAATGATTTTGTAGCTTTAGCTAAACGATTGCATCGCAAAACACGATGTCGAAGCAAGGGAAAATGAAATCCAAAAACAGAGGAGACATGGTAGGCGATTGGTAAGCCGATGTTCTGACTTCGTGTTCTTGACCATCTATACGATAGAAACTGTTATTTCCCACTTGCTCAATCATTTACACGATTGTTCTTCTCTAGTCTCATCCTCTAACCAAGTCCACACAGAACCTACACTCTAGAGTCTCACACCAGGAATACCAAGATAACCTTTATGGTGGTGTCATACTCAACTCGACACTAGTCGAGGAGCTGTGGTGGCTGTTCGTTGCATTCGCTGTGTTCGTTATCTGGGTGATCATTGTGTTCGAGTTCATTGTGATCGTGTAGTGTAGCAGTCGAAGTGTTCGAACGTTCGTGTGACAGTCTTGTTGGTTGTTCGAGCATTCGTGATAATGGGTGTTGAAGATGAGTCTTTACAGGTATGTGAATTTCATCCCTTGATCGTATAGAAAGCATGTTGTATTTTCATTTTATGCATGGCCTGTTGTTTATGTTTTTTTATTGTAATTGTATTGTTCATATATGATTGAAATTTGGAACGATCATTCCGTTGCTCATGATAATCCTCATGTCCAATTTCCTTCATAGAGTACTTTAGATCTATTTTTCTTCCACTGTGCATGTGTTCGTTCCATCACGAATGACATATGTTGGGATTTTCATTAGTAATGTTGTGGAGTTACTTAGTGTGCCACTACCCTAGTATAAGTGATTAGCATCCAAAGAAAAGACAGAATTGAAGTGAGAATACCACTGCTGACTGAAATATGAGATTTTATGTAATTTACCTAGGAAAGGGAACATGATATGCGATTATATACAATGAAATTGCTCCTTTCTATTTATGAGTGTAATCAAGTTTATACTAACTCCTACCATGAGAGGTCTTTGTCCGAAACGTGGAATATATCAACAAAAGAATACACAAAGACATACTATAAGAGAATGACATAGGCTGGAATTCTCATTTAAGTAATGTGATGAAGTTACTTAATATGCCACTACCCTATCTGAAACTCACTAAGAAAAAAGGAAGTGAGTTAGACAAAAAGAGAAGAAACTTGGACAAAAAATAGGATAAAAAGAAATGAAGTGACTTAGATAAATCTTTTTTATCGATAACCTTAAACCAATCAATCGAATATTGATTAATACGTAATCGATCGAATACTACTTGAAAATGAAAATGGCCAGAGCAAGAACTAGCATGAAAGTCGATCTATTACGACCAACGACACTTTCCACTAGATTGGATGGAATAAAGGAGATTACCAGAGTTATTCACAATATCAGGCACTTGTTGCTCAGGTGCTTGTGCTCGCATATGGAAGTCTAGCATCCCGGAATCCGACAATACTATGAGGACTACCATGATGATGCCTCATCGAAAACGACATGTGGAGATATAGATTTTGTAGTCGAATCAATGCACCTCAACCTTTGCTGATCATTGAAAGTTTGGAGCTAAAATTTATGAAAAATGAGATTTCAACTAATATATATTGCTATTTTCTTACTATAAAAAGTAATATATATATTGTTGGGATTGATGCCCTAAATCTCGTAGGGTCCTATAGTTTGTAAACCTTGTATGAGCAAATATTTATGTGATTAATAATATATTTTAGTTGCATTAACCACAAATCAATAGACTAACATCCAAGGTTATCGTTGTAACTTAAACATGTATGTGGAGACATATAGGTGGATCATGTTTAAGTGATAACCTAAATGGTCTGTAGTACATGGATAAGGCTGGATATCTTATCCTGGTGACATTACGAGTATAACACGCTTTGTAGGTGTTACAAATGTTATAAAGTGCTACAAATGATCTGATCCTGATCATTCATATATTAGACATGCGAATGGGGATATTTTATACAAAGGAGTTTGTATAAGATCGGACCACGAAATGTTTAGTCTCATTATATAACATCGTTCATAATAGATACTTTCATTTCACTAGGATGACCATAATATATAACATTCGCATTTGATTTGTACGAGTCTTTGAGCTATTAACGATAGTTTAGTCTCATTATATAACATCGTTCATAATAGAGAGTAATTTGATTTGACCAAATGTTATATAACATCGTTCATAATAGATAACCTAAATCCCTGAGTGTATTGTGAACTCGTGTCTATGAAAGCGGTCCTTTGATTTGTACGGGTGAGAGTGGCCAGATCATCGACTCAACAAGCCTACCATTTTGGGGATTTGTCTGATTGAGGAGCTGGGAACTTAGCTACACAAGATGAAATTCACTCCTTCCCTAACACAAGGGTATGTAGATAAATTGCTCCCTTAAGGACTGATTCTGGGTCTTGAACAATGTGACGTCACACCTTCTCTTGGCTTGAGAGAGGTTTAGTCATAGTGGGACTATGATCTATTGTTCATTAGAGAAATCAATGGTACTTAAGGAGTTAGATGTAACTACAGAGGCAAAATAGTAATTTGGTCCAGCTGTACTTACGAGCAATTTGTGAAAGGTCATCGTACTGTTGATTGGTTATATCCAATGGGCACAGAAATATATCTGTAGTGCGAAGAGTGCAGCTATCGGTCTTTAGTGAAGTGCCGACAGTTAACAGATGGTTGATAATGTGATTAAAGAGTTTAATTAATTATTCATGTACCGTTGAGCTTCAAGCTACAAGGCATTAAGGTCCCCTTGATAGCTCAAAGATTTAGTTGAAAATCAGTTTTTGGGTTAATTTGAAATGTTCAAATTAATAAGATGGAATTTAATTATATATGGTATAATTAAATTAATTAAATTATATATGATATAATTAAATTAATTAAATTATATATGATATAATTGATATAATGTATTTGATACATTATAGTTTAATTGGAGGAACAAATATTTGAATATGATTCAAATATATTTTATATGAATAAGATTCATAGTTGTTAAATTTAATATAAATCTGATTTATATTAAATGCCATAAAAATAGAGAAAAAGAACTATCGCTTATATATTGTATATGATGCAATATTAAAACTATAGGTTATAAATATAATATGATAAGTTGGTTATCATATTTATTTATATTATTAATTATTTGATAATTAATCTCTCTTTTCTCTCTAACCACCTTATTGGGAGGTTAAGCGGTTTATTATGACAAAAGGAATAAATGAAATATGATTCTTATTATTTCAAGACAAGAGTTACACAATTGAAATACTACACGATCAATTTAGAGAGTTTATGCTATAGACTTGATCGAGTACACAATTGAAGTTTTGCTATGCGATGGCTTTGTCTGCCTCAATCGTCTTCCTCCTCCAAATCACACACTCCCTCCTAATCAAAATAGCCAGAGTCTACCATTCTTGGGTTCTCACCCCGAGAATACCAAGGTCACCAAGTGGTTGTGTCCTCTTTTGGTTCGAGATCTTGTTGTTGTTTGGAGTGTTCGTGACTGTTCGAGGAGATCGTGATTGTTCAAGGGATTAATACGAAGGAGAGTTCTTCAAAGGTATAATCACTTGAACTCTGTTTCTTATTTGAAAGCATGCTGTAATTTATCTTATGATGCATAATATGTACTGTTCTATTGTAAATGTTTGTTTCAATCGACATGGGATTTGGACGATCTGTTTCCGCTCATAGGTTCTTTGTAAAACGAGTTCCTTTGTGATAATTAACATAATTATTTTTTATTTTCCATTCTTCAAAATCATCCAACCTACCTTTTTTAATGACTTTTAAAAATATTAAAATTCTAATGAAAGTTTGAAAATTTAACGAGTTAAAAATAATAGAATTATCTCTTTTCCCCCTTTTTTTTTTCCCTAAAATCTCGTTAAATATAAAAGGGTTTATAAAAAGTGAAAACCGAACAAATAAAATATTGAGTAGTAATAGTTTTTATGATAAGTTCAATTTAAAGAGAAAAAAAAAAAGTTGAAATTGATAACAAGTAATGTCTTAATTAGTCAAATTAATACAGTACATCGATTTGTAAATTTGTATTTATTGACTTCAAAATTAAATTTATTAAAATCACTCATTTTAGCTCAAAATTATCATTGCCAAACTTGCTAAGTACTTAACAATTTTAAGATTTTAAGCTCGAATCTTTATACTCTATGAAAAATAAATAAATAAATAGGAGATTTTCAAAAATAGAAAAATAAAGAAAACTATTTACACAAAATAGAAAAACTTAATCTTATTTGATAGAAGTTGATAGAATTCTATCATTGTCTACTTGATTGACATCTATCATTGATACTATGTGATAGATGCTAATAGAAGTCTATCAGTGTCTATCAGTATTTTTTCTTTATTTTTTTTTTGTTATTTTTGTCAATAATTTGACTTTTTTTTAATCTGTGAGAATTTCGTTAAATAAAAATATGTTTGATAGGACTTTTCAAATATTTTTCATTTCTTTTGGTTAGAAAAATGAACTGTACAACAAATGTACAATAAGGTAATACCCAAAAAGATAGTCATTGTATAGGGAGTAACTGAAAAGGTTGTGTTAATTTCTTCCATGTTTACTTCCCATTTTGAGAATCCAAGTTTCTTGCATTGGATCCATGTCAATAGTAATATCCTAATTCTACTCATCGAGGCAAAACATCAACTTGGCTCATTCGATAACCATTTCGTTTTTTGTTTTTTATTTTGAAAATTAAACATATTTCTTCTCTATTTCTTACAAGGATTTGTATCTTTTTTAAGTACAACAGTTGAATTCTAAGCCAAATTCCAAATTCCAAAAATAACTTTTTAAAAGTTACTTTTTTTAGTTTTCAAATTTTAGCTTATTTTTTTAAATCAATGGTAAAAAATAGATAATAAAGAAAGAGTTTAGAGGTGGAAGTAATATCTAAAGACTTAATTTAAAAAAAAAACAAAACAAAACAAAACAAAAATCAAAAGGTTACCAAACAGGCTTAAATATTTGAAAAGTCATTTTTTTAGTTCAACGATATGCATAGTCAAGAAAACAAACTTTATGTTAGTTGAATTAAGTTCATGTTGGACTATTTTTTTAAAAAAAATAGTATGTGGGTTGGAGAAATTGAATATCTGACTTTGAAGTCGATAGTACAAATTTTATGTTTGTTAAACTCTACTCATAATGACAAGTAGGTTATATTTAGTGTATGTTTGGATAAGTTTTTTTAAATACTTAGAAAAGTGTTTCTAAGTAAAAAGAAAAAGTAATTTTAAATATTTAAAAATTCATTCCAAACACGCTGTTAATATCATATACTATTTATTAATTGTTACTAAATATTTGTTGGAACATTTTCCAAGAATCTAGTGACAAATTCTCATTTATAATTAAAAAAAATTAATAGCTTATGTTTAAAGAATGACAAAGCTTATAATTCTTATTTGTTTTTATTCTTGTGTTGAATGGAAAGCTTCCAACTGTGCAGAGAAACCTAGAAGAAAGTTGAAGGAAAATCTTGGAAGTGTCTTTTGATTTTTTTTGTTTTAATATTCAAACATGAAATCAATAGCCAAAGACTATGTTGCTTAGGATTCAAAATTCTAAGGTCATTTCAACTTTTAAACAAAGATGTTTATTTATTCAACACAAAAAATAATAAAAAGAAGAAAAAGAAATCAACCAAACATTAAACATGTGAAAAATGTAATATAAAAAATTAATTTAGAGAAAGTGCTAGTATAGACTATTTTCACATTTTTATAATTAGCTTGATAGGATTTTCAATTTTAACGAAGTCTCTAAATTTTTTAGGGTCTATTTGATAATCATTTGATTTTTTTATTTTTTTTAAGTTAGGTTTATAAACACTACTTCTACTTATAAATTTCTTCCTTTGTTAACTACTTTTTTACCAATGGTTTAAAAACTAAGCTAAATTTTGAAACTTAAAAAAGTAGCTTTTAAAAACTTTCTTTTGTTTAGTTTTTTGAATGAGGCTAAGAATCCAACCATTGTACTTAATAAATATGCAAATCATTGTGAGAAATAGGGAGGTAATAGGCTTAATTTTCAAAAACCAGAAATAAAAAACGAAATGGTTACCAAACGTGCCTTAATTTTTTATATTCAATAGAGGTCCTTGATGTTTAAAATATCTCAATTTTTTTATGGACTTTCAATATTGTATCTAACAAGCATTTTTTTCTATTTTATTTTTTAAACTTCATGGCTTATTAGATTCAAAATTGAATTTTGTATCCTACAAGGACCCTAACCCTTTCATTTTCATGTTTACTTTACATTTATATGATATGAAACAAACTATTGGCATAATTCAAAGTTTAAATACCGATTAAACACGTTAACACTTTTAGGACTTTATAGACAAAAATAAATTGAAATTCATTAATCTGTTAGACATAACCTTAAAAGTTTAAGGACTACACCTTGTTTCATCTAAAAATCAATGGAAAAATAAGCAAAGGACTAAAGTAGATTTCATATTTCATAGCTTTAACAGTTTCCATCAAATTGTTTTGAACTTTGAAGGGATGAAAAGAAAAAGAGGTGAGAAGGAATTTAATGTGACGTACACCATAACTTTTTCTTTTATAAGGATATGTATTTTTAAGTTTATAATATCATTTTGGTCCCTTATATGCTTAGATTCATTCCATTATATAGTTCATATATAATTTGAAATGTCAAATTTATCTTTGTATTTTCAAAAAATAATTAAATTATTCTATGTTGTTAGTTTATCATTTACCTTTTCAAAACAAAAATTACTCTCTATTAGTTTTTCCTAAGTTACAAAAAAAAATATATTTTTACCATTATTAGTATATAACCATAAACCATTTATCTATACTTCATTTCGTTTTTCTTAATATTCTCTCTCCTTGCTTCAACCTATTGTCTAACATTTATTGATCTATTAGACACTTTTTAGAGTTTAAAGACCATATGTATTGATACATATCTTAATGATTATAAGTTAAACTTCTAAAATTATATGCATTTGTGTCATCAAATTCTAGATCTACCACTAAGGAAAATAATAGAATTACCAAGAGATCGGAGAACTTGTATGTTTTAACAAACTTATACATTAGCCGTTGATTGTGGGTAATAAAGTTCCAATTTTCTTCTCTTTTTCTCCAACCTTACTCAAAATAAAAAGAGTGAAAGAAAAGTTCAACCAACACTAGTGTGATATATATTTTCAGAAATTATTTTGTAGATGAAGTTATGAAATATAAAATAACAAATGAAAGGAGAAACACGACAAAAAAAAAAAATAAAATAATTGTGACTTTATGTATGTTAAAGTTAAGCTACTACATAAATGAGGATAGCAAAGACCAGTCTCTTCATACAAGATATCTGAATAATAGATAGTAAGTTATCTTATTATAAAAGAGTTATAAAAGATATGTAACTCTTATTGAGGAATAATTTACAATGAGTTAGGACTCATGAAGATAAAAATCGTATTAGGTTGACAAGAAATCTATTAAATGACAAGTCTAATAAGAAAACTCCATGGACAAGTTGTGATAAGTATGAAATGATTTTTAACAAGTAACAACACACTTGTACATTTAATGTTACAATAATTAATTCCAAAAAATATTACACGTAAGAAGACTATATAGAAATTTTACTATTAACCTAAGCGTAATTCAATTGATATATTAAGATATTATATTTACAATTAAAATATTAAACGTAACGTTCAAATATCCAATTCTTCTGGCCATCGAACTACATATAAAAAGTAAAAGAAAATTTGCATTTAATAATTCAATAATAATAATAAAAAAAAAGTATCCCTTCAAAACAAGACCATGAGGTGTGTGGGGATGGTCATTGATCATGATTGTGTCAAGGCCATCTTTGATTTGAAGATCAGAGAGATGTGTTATAGGGTCTAAATTAGTCATAGTTGAAATTAAGAAGATATTTTTCCTACCTTGAGTTTTGTCTTTAAAAGATGTGTTGCTATAAGTGAATCGACTCTCACAATACCTTGACAAAGTAGGAAAATTCCAACACTTTCATGATCAATATAAGTTGAAAAACTTTGGCTTTTAACCATCTATTCCTGGTCATTACCAATAGAAACCAAGAATAAGAAATTGATATATAGTTTGGATTGTTACATCTCAACTAAATTTAGGAAAAGTAGCAATAAAATATGTAATGGGTGGTTGTGAACCATGCCAAGAGAAAAAACTAAAAAAGTGTAAGAAAATTAAACAAAATTGAGACTAAAACAAAATACAATTTTGTATCTAACAAGTCTCTGCTATACTCTCTTTTTTAGAAAAAAGTGATAACTGACCTAAAACGCATCGATATCTTTAGAAAAAGATTATGAAAACAAAAAAATTTAAAAATATATATTTAAATTAATACATTGAAATTCTAAACTTGTTTAACCAAGTTAAAAGGCTTATTTATTTATACTATATTCACATTAATCACTTTTCGTTGTTTATTATTTTTATAATATAATAAAGTCATCGATGTCGAAACTATCGAGACGTTGACATGTTAATGAAAATTTAAAACGAGGTACATAAGTACAATCAAGTGACAGTTATTATTATTATAATCATTGTCATCATATCATCATGATTAGTATCATGACAATATTAGTCCTATTTTGAAAAGACATGGTTTGAAACATGGAATAAGATGGATGGATACAGAGACAGAAAATTGGATACCAAAAGCTATTTTAATATATTTTTTTTAATTATAGTGTAAAGACTAAAATATTATGCTCATGCAAAGTTAAAAGGATAATTTTTAAATGTTTAGAATTTTGAAAAATGTAAAAGTTTATGAGTAAAATACCATATTTAAACTTCAATTCAAGTAGCCTAGTTTAGAGTTGTCAAGAGAAAAAATATAATCACATATATTTAAATCTTCCATTTGAATATCTATATCTCTTCCATTTATAAACTATTGCGATTAAATTTTATTACTATAAATGGATTAATTTCAATTTACACCTAAACTAAAATGATATTGAAATTAAATCTTAAATCACCCATAAAATTGAGACACATTGTTGGACTTGTGCTATCGTCCTAAAAAAATGGACTTATACTATTCAATATTTGAGATTTGATCACCTACTTCATATATTGTCAAAAAAAAGGTTTTTAAGTAATAAAAGAAAGGTTAAAATATTATTTTTTATCTTTGCATTTCAAATTTGTTCAATTTTATTCATTGTACTTTTAAATGTCCAATTTTAATCTATATATACCTTCAATAGACCTTAAATTCAGTCTTTATACTTTCAAAAATATTTTTAATTATTTGTTAATATTTTTTACTATAAATTTTGAAAACATATATTTACATAAAAATTAATATTATTATATAAATAGTTTCGGTAAAAGTTAGTTTCGAATGTAAAGAAAGTACAAGCAACTCAAGAAGATTTGATTCAAAATAAAATTAAAATCAATAATTAAAAGTTTTATAACTTGCAAAAGTGTGCTTAACACAGTAGTATTAGCATGACTTCTATACCTAAAGGTCGAAAGTTCAATTCCTCACCCCATAGTTGTCGTACTAAAAAAAAACGATAACTTTCTTTACTTTTGAATATTAGATATTAAATAAGATTTTGGGAAAAAAAACGATTTTCGTTCTGGTCGAGATTCTAATGAGAAAGTCCATAACAATTGATAGGTTGGGTGTGCGAAGAAAAGAAATCAAACTTTTAGTCGAATCTCGAGGTCGTCCACAACAACAAGAATAAAAAAAAATTATTACAATGAATTTTTAAAATGAGTGTTAATTATAAAAGATGAAAATTTTTCCCCAATCATGGATGGCTTCCTATACGGATGCAAAGAACTCCTGCACTTTATTTCATGAATGGACAATCCGAAAGGCCTCGAACGTGATTCACTTATGAATCTCCTAAGGACTATACGCCATGTGGTGAAGTTATAGATTGGAAAGTTAGTAGGTCTAAAGAGTTGAGATTTCGAGACAAACATCAAATTTTATCATTCTTTTTCTCGATGTGTATTTGATTTCTAAATTTAAAAAATATTTTTTTTTAGTCCTCGGATTTATAAGAATAGATCCATTTGGTCTCTGAGTTTTTAAAATATAACTTTTCAATCTCTAATATTTTTTAAAAATATGTTTAAAAAGTCCATTAAAAATAAGTATATTACATTTTAAATTAGAAGAATAATTTTTAAAAATTACATCCTCTCTAAAACTATCTCTGGCTGCCCAATAAGTTACAGCTCTATGTCTTACAAACTTTCCTACCTCCCCTTAATCTCTTCTTTGTAGTTCTTTCATAGTTAAGGGTCATTTCATTTCCCCTTCAAAATCAATGCTCTATATTTATATCATTTACATTAATATTGTGGCTTTTTTTTTTTTAAGTTTAACTTGTGGGAGCAACAAAATTTCAATATTTGATCTCTCCGTCAATAGGTTGAGGGTATACATCTTAATTAGTTGATGCTACACTAATATTATTGTGAGTTAAAATATTAAATTGGTCTAATACGTTGGCCTTTCTTCAAAATTTCAATTTAAATTGACTAGATAAATAGCTAAATCAAAAGTACATTTATGAAAAACAGTCATCCATCTTTTTTAAAATATATAGAGAATAGGTCGATTTTATTTTAAATGTGATAATAGACAAAAATATTATAAGTGATGAGATAACTGAAAATATAGAAACCGTTTAAACTAAACCTATGGACACATTGTAGAAAAATATTAAAAATGATTAAAAGATAAAGTATCAAATAATAACCAACAAATAATTTCGAAAGAATAAATAGACCAATTGAAAACAAACGATCTCAAATCTTGTAAATATGAAAGAATCATTTTAAGATTTCTTGGAAAAAATAAAAAATAAAATTGAATAACAAAATAACAAATACCATGTAATTGAAGCTAAAACAAAGATAATTAAGCAAAAAGCAATTGAAAAAGAGACATAATATAAATCAAACCGAGACGCTCCACAATCGCTAGAAAAGAATGTAGGGCTTGATTCCTCCTTAAAAATAAAATATGGTATACAAAATTATCTGTTGATCACCAAAACACTTAAATCTCGAAAAATGGTGTTACAAAAATTGAGTTTTAGAAAATAAGATGACGGTCAAAATTGCTCTATCCCTAAAAGGGAAAACTGACATAATCCCATTTTTTTTTATTTTTTTTTAAAGAAAAAACTTCAACTGTAACTGCGAGAAGAAGACAAATAATAAATGAAAAAAAAAAGTTAAAATTAAATCTGTGTAATAAGAAATTACGTTGTTAAAAGTAGAAATCCTAAGTGAATCAATAAAAAAAATGAGGACACTACAAGAATTCTGGGTTTTAATGTCGGTTGACAACCGATATTAAAGATAGTGTTATAAAAGGTCTTTAATGTCAGTTGTCATTAATGTCGGTTTTAAACCGACATTAAAGACCTTTTATAACATTATCTTTAATGTCAGTTTTAAACTGACATTAAAGCCCAAAATCTTTGTCATTTTTTTAATTATTATCCTTTTTTAAAATTTCATTGTCGAATCCATTTTTAATGTCGGTTAAAAAGTTAAAAACGACATTATAATAATTTATCCACAAACAAGAATTGTTTTTATGTATTAAGATCTCAACAAACACAAAAATTTAAATTTAAGTCTTGTTCACAAAGTACAAATAATAGTTAGCTCCTAAAGAGAATAACAAAATTTATACTTACAAAGTAGTAGTTGGCTGCTTACGTATCAAAAAATTCCCAAAATAAAATCTTAATTTCTTTTGTATATACAACTTAACTTTCAACAAATACAAAATATTAACTAAATATTGAGAGAGCTGGTTATCTACTTTGAAGTGTCATTACTATCCCAAAAAATTTGCAAAGAAGACATACTTGCTTAAGTATATAAAATCATATTAAAAGAAATTACATGAAGTATGGAAACTATAATTATACAAACTTACCAAAAGGAATGAATGCAAAACTTGTTATTCTTTTCTCTATTCTGGATGAATTTGTTATGCCCTCTATCCAGAACCTTCCTGTACTCGTGTGAGTAATGTCATATGAGAGTGTATAAACAAACAAATATAAGTAGCGTTAATATAAGCAATTTATAAATAACGAAAGAAATGAACTCAACCCATAAACAACTACCATAGCTGCAATATCGTCATTGTAATGATCCCAAATTTCAATGCTAAACTAAGGAACATAACCATATTTTAACCTACAACTAACTTTATAACTCTTATGTTTTAGAAAAATTTCGGCAACATAACAACACTACCACAACAATGCANATGCACTTCCAACAATATTCAAACAACAATCTTCTCTCAACAGAACTATATTTACATAATGATTCAACTTATTTCTCTTTCCAGGAACTTAGATTGTCAGGTTAGAGGTAGAGGTTATCCTAGACTCCATATGCTTAAGAGAGAAAAAAAAGAAGAAGAAGCATTGCAACTAGGTAAGGCCATAAAATTAATGTATGCGAGATGAAAAGTAAAACTGTAATATAGAGTTTAGTAAAGAAATAAAATGTTGTAAATGAATCAAAAACTCTTGATAGTCACCTGTGATGAACATGAGTCATAGATAAAGTCAAATGTAGAAAAACTTTGGTGGTTGCCAATACCACAAAGAGAACAAGACGTGAATAACTTAAGTTCCTTCTCCATCCAAATTTAACATGTAGTTCTATGGAGCAATAACAAGATCTACACATCCAACAATCAATCAATAGTTCAGGATTTACACATAACTAAGAAAAGAAAATACCTCTCTCTTCTTGCATTTCTCATAAACATCAAAATGATGTTCTTGACATTTTCTCTTCTCCGAATGATGTTCTTCAAGACCCATAGTATTTGAAAAAAGAGATTTTTTCTAATAAGAAGTTCAAATACATAGAGGGGAATGTAGTCCACATATTATGGTGAAAAACATAATATCAATCAATTTATTCTCCATAAGGCATACATCTCAAGATTGGTATACTTTTGAAATACAGTGGTTAGCCTTTAATAGATTGGTAAAGTTGAAAATAGTCATTGCTTTAGTAACGAACATCTCAATTCAAATTTTTGTTCTGCAAGAAGCACAAAAAAACAATTATTTTTTTATTATTTGCTTACTTCTCAGATGATCAGTTGGATCCTCTTTTCTTTCCAAAATTCAGAGATACGGTTCAAAGACTAAATCTATAAGTTAACCATTCTTATTCATAATTTGGGATGTATTCACTATGAGTTTCAAGATATTATCGCCATACATTTATAAAGCAATACTATCTTTTGATGAAAAAATAAAAATAGAAATCATATTGAGAGATTGAATTTTCTGCTTCTTCAAGTTCATAAATTCTTCTGAATCAATAATAGAAACAATTACATAACACTTCTATTTCTCAAAAATTACGAAATGACTCCACAAATCCTTACACTACCCTACGTGAAGAATATCTGAAGAAACCTCCCCCAAAATTATATATACACATAAAATTATTAAACTAACATCACAAAACTATAAATTATAACATGAAATAAATATACTCATGTTCTAAACTAGAAAAAAAAATATTGAAGTAAAAAAACTCAAATACTCATTTTGTCTCTTTCTTCTTCTACTTGTTCAAGTGTCCACTATAGGAACATACCCATTTTGCCTCTTTCTTGATGTCTTTTTCTCTACAATCAAACAATATAGAAACTAAAAAAAAAAAAATCCACATGCAACTTTTAGGGATAGAAAAGAAGAACAAAGAGACATTCAAGCAGAAAAGCACCTTTAAGAATTATTCTCTAGCCAACTACGCCTGTCCAATGCCCTCTAGATCCAATTGATACTACAAACGAGTACTATTTTCCTACAGTAGAATCAACTAATAGGCAAAACATTCAAAAACATGTCATATCACAAGTATACACTCTTAATGAAGAGACATTCAAGTAGAAAAGCAAATGGTCCTATCAACACTAAATATCTAATAGAATGAATATAAACTATTTTGCTGACACCATAATGGATAACCAAATTACCTTCTTTTGAAATCAATATATTATGGAGGTGATGGAGATGATATAATGGATAACCAAACTACCTTGTTTTGAATTCTAAGACCAACCTACAAGGAGAGTTTCAATATACATCATGTTATGGTAGAGGAAGAGATTGAGAGAATACAAATGTGAGGCAACTTCAATCAATATGAACTAAACCTAAACTCGTAGGAGTATAACTAAGAAAGCAGGAGTTTTCTTGAAACAGGCACAATTCTCTTAAATTCTTATAATGCCAAAGCATTCTCCCTCTCAACAAAAAAACAAACAAAATAGAGGCTTACAAGGTCAAGCATTTTGATTATTCTCATTTCCCTATAAAACTCTTCCAGTACATATATTAAAGAACCTACCAGAACAATAATAAATGAAATATAGAGTGCTTTCTTGAACATGAAGGAAAAATACATAGAAAAACTATTATTATAGAAAGGTCTGGCAAACAATATTTACATCCTCACGGTTGCTAAAGCACATTTGACAAGAACAAGACTCAGGACAATACATCCCAACTGTGAAACAATCAAGTAGCATTAGCAAAAATGGTGAAGAACAAGAAATGGGACAACAAAAGATTCTTTAACTTTGCATAAGTGACTAGAGCTTTGAGCTTAGCACCATCTAAAAACTAGATATAGCATGCAGTATAGAATTTTGAACAAAGCATTATAAAAAACCACAATCAAATAGTTCATTTGCACTAAATAAATCAATCAAAAGAATTTTTTTTTTTCTAATAAAGGAGCTACAATTGTACAAGTCTTTTTTTAGATTCATTAAACATTGCAAAAGAAACATCTGGTAAAGTCAGTTGCTTATAATGAAGGTGTAGTTGAGGGTTATTTTCTACAATACTTCCACTTTCAAAGTCAATACCAAAAGGGAGGAATTGTTTCTTTCCTTGATTCTTGTAAGAATTAGAATGAAATCGTTTCCAATTTCTATGGTCTCCATGAAGGATCTCCTACCGAGAGTTTCTTGAGCGTGTTCAAATCGCTCCGATCTCACCATGATCGAAATACAAACAATATACAATCATCACATACAGTTATGCAAATAAATCTAATTATCGGCATGCTTAGAACAAACTAATTAACAGGGAAAGGGTTCCATACTAGTTGAAGACTATATTCGAACATTAGAACCCCAACGCAGCTGAATCCTCCAATAGATCTACCAACACTCGGCAGGAATATCGACTGCAGCAATACGATCAATGCAAACACGAACGCCACAACGAGGACGACACCACCACTAATGAGCCCCGGTATTCTCGGAGTGAAAACCCAAAGGGTGGGCTTTATTGAATTTGGTAGAGGACGGAGGATAAACGAGTCGTGTAGGTGATAAGCAAGTGGGAGAGAAAACAGGGCTATCGTATAGCAGAAGCGCTTATCGCATAGAGAAGCTATATGATCGTGTATGAAATGCTGAACAATCATTTGGGAAAAACGTATACGATCGTTTAGTTAAATCGTGAGGTGAACAATCGTTTAGGCGGAGAAGCAGCTATCGTATAGGCTCTCGGGCGATCATTTCACGAAATCTTTTGGGCGGAAGAATGAATATCGATTGCATGATTCAAAATGAAAACTTTTTTCATTTTTAACCCATCGGTTACCATAACTAACGCAGCCCACTACTCACATCCGAACATGGAAAAATGATTAATTATCATATAATTAATCAATTAATTAATTAATTAATCATATTATATTTATATCCTGTAGTTTGATATCACATATCTACTATAGTATTTTCTCCTCTACTTGATATAAATCATATTTATATCTAATTTTCTCCAAAATAATGTATCTCATACATTTTTCAATTATATCATATATAATTAACCAGTCCAATTATATCATATATAATCGAACTTCCTCTTGTCAATTTGAACATTTCAAATTAACCCAAATACTGGTTCTCGACTTTTATCCAAGCTACCCAGGGGACCTAATGGACCTATCTCGAAGATCCAACGGTACATGAATAGCTGACTAAACTCTTTAGCCACGAGATCCACCATCCGTTAACTATCAAGCATTCCACTAAAGACCAACAGTTGAACTCTTCTTACCACAGATATATTTCTCTGTTCATCGAATATAACCAATCATGAGTACGATGACCCTTCACAGATGCTCGTAAGTACAGCTGGATCAATTTACCGTTATGCCCCTATAGTTACATCTCACTCCTTAAGTACCACTGATTCCTCTAATGAACAATACAATATAGTCCAACTATATGTGAACACCTCTCGGGCCAGGAAAAGGTGTTTGGCGTCACATCGTTCAAGCCTCGGAATCAAACCTTAAGAGAGCCATTTATCTACTTATCCCTGCCTCGAGGAAGGAGTGAATTTCATCTTGTGTAGCTGAGTTCCCAGCTCCCAAATCAGACAAATTCCCAAAATGGTAGGTTTGAATTGGCGACCTGGCCACTCGCACCAATACAAATCAAAGGACAACCCTCAATGGCAGAAGTTCCCAACTCACTCAGGATTGAGGTCATGTTACCTATAGTCATTCTAGTGAAGTGAAGTCTCTGTTATGAACGGTGTTATATAACGAGACGTTAACACTTCGTGATCAGGACTTATACAAAATCTTTGTATAGGACGCCCCCGCTCGCATATCCCCAACACGAATGATCAGGATCAGACCATCTGTGACAAAGTCACAACACTTGTGACTATTCCACAAAGCGGGTCGCATCTGTAGCATTACCAGGATAAGGTTTCCCTCCTGTATCCATATACTACAGACCATTTTGGTTATCACTCAAGACATGATCCACTTGTATGTCACCACATACATGCTTGAGTCACATACAGATAACCAGGGATTTTATGTTTATTAGTTTGTGGTAAAGCAAATAAAATAATTAAATGAGAAATAATACAAGATGTGAAGTAAATATCATATATTAATAACACAAGCATTCGTACAAACTGTTTACAAACTACAGGGTACGAGACTTTAGGGCATCAACCCCAACACTCTAACTATAGGCGTTCATAATACCTATGCCCAAAAAGCTACATTAAACACATACAAGGCAAGGTATATTCAGCCAACAATCTATCGAAAAAGAGAACTACACTTGCAGTAGTTGGAGCTCTGAGGTGCTGGATGGTACCTGGTGTTTTCTTTCAGTGAAAGGACACAACTCCAATCAAGTATATCCAAACACAATATTTAGGGGTCATGACCAAATTTCCAACCTTATTAAAGAATCTAAAAAGTTTATAAAATCTTAAGAACTTTGTTAAAGCACTTGAAGCAATCTTTTAATACTGTAGAACTGTCTGCTTCCAAACTCAAAATTCTTCCAAACTTCAAATCTATAATCCATGCATAATAGGTAGTTCAAGATTAGGCCAAAATCTTAGTAGGTATTCAAGAGCAAACAAGAAAGTCAAAGAGAAACTCAATAAACTCTCACCCACAATAGAATCAGTGGTAATTCAAAGAACGGTGCACCTACAGATCCACAGATCTGTGCAATAGTGAGTGGAGATTTAAAAGAGAGAGAGAAAAAAAAGTTGAGAGAAGAAGAGAAAAACAAAAAACTATCGATCGAGGTAGGCGATGATTGATAATCCACAGCGTTCGAAGGTGCTGATAGGAGGCACATGAGCGGCGAAGGTGAGCGAAGAAGTTCCATATGAACACAGGCGTGGGTGAAGGAACTCAAAAAGGAGAGAGGAGAACACCCACTAAAATATACTGCAATCGACAGTAGTGACGGACGAAGACCTGCAGATGATCGATGAAGGTGGCGGCGTAGATGTGGCCAATGACACTTGTGCAGGTGAGGGAGATGAAAACGACGAGGGTCGTAGGTGAGAGAACTCACGAGGGAAAAGGGAGTCATACACCTAAAGTTGAATTTTTCTCTTTCTTTTCATTTTCCTATGTATAACCGAACCCTAAAATTTGAGAGGATAGCAAACAATTGAAGGAGGGAAATAAAAAGTGAAAATTGATGGGGAAACAATAAATAGAGAGCTACAATGTCGGTTTTAAACCGACACTGTATCCCCATCTTTAATGTCGGTTTAAAAATCGACATTAAAGATCCATTTTTTATTTTTTAAGAAACCGACATTGTACATTCGCTTTAGTTTTTTCCAACCGACATTAAAACCTAGAATTCTTGTAGTGGGACTATCAGAATTAAACCATATATGCAAGAAGCCAAATACGGAGGGTCATTTGGTTTAAGATTTTATAGATGTTTATCAATAAAGGATGTCTAAGAATAAGATGTCTAAGAATAAAAGAAAAAAATTGATTGTGTTTAATTGTACATGAGAAATGTCATAATTTGATGAAAAAATTCTAAAAGTATTTCTGATACACAACCAAGCACAGTCATCTTTGATTTCCAGGTATTCTATTTTTTGACATCTTTTATTCCCAAGCATATACAAAACCTTAAACCAAACCTTAGTTGTCGTGTTAATTTCTATTATTTTCCTATATCAAGTTAGTACCTACAAAATTCATGTCACGTTTTTATTCTCTTTTTATATTGACTAATTAAATTTTTATTAGTTGAATTAGGTTGTTTCTAGAGTCTAAACATGGTAAATAAAGTAAGAATCTCTCAAAATCTCTTAAGAACAAGCTAGGAAGAGAAAAATTGGGAGGTGGAAACAAAGATTAATTAAAGAACATACTTCTCACATATAAAAAACAATATTCTTACATTCAATAAGAAAAAAGAGATTCCTATGATACCCACAAGATAGATTGAATCTCAACAAATCCAACATAATTATTGATGTACCTAAATAAGTTTGATATTTAATAAAAGCTTTGGTCCCATATGTTGTTAATATTTCTCTACAAAATAAAGAAAACATGTTGCTTTTAGTTTAATTAAGAGATTTTTGTGTTTACTCTAAATTTGGTAACACTTTTTATCATTAGGGCCTACAACAACCTAACGTTCCAAAGACTCTTACCCTTATTCTAATTAATTACCCGTATTCTTCATAATAGCCGCCCATGATCTTTTAATGTAAGTTAACTTAAAGAAATAACATAGAGATAAAAATATTCTAACCCATTTAGGCATATGTGTGATGGGATGGTTCATCTAACATTATTCATAAAAAATAATAATGATAAATAATAGTAGAAGTTGTACAAAAAATAAAACACATGTAGGTTAACGTGAGTATTCCATGTTCACTAATATGTTTGGTTAATCATTGATTACTGTGATTATAGTTAACTGATTTTTTTTTTTAGTCTAGCAAACAAGTGGGATAAAAATTTCGAATTTTTAATCTCTCGATCAAGAACGTATATTTTAACTGGTTAAGTTAGGTTGAGGTTGATAATCAATATATAAGTTAATAATTAATTAATGATTACAAAAAGAAGAAAAAGACCAATACCATATTTGTATTCACTTTTACAATTGTTACTATTAGAAAAATAGGCTAAGGAGTGAGCTCAGCTTGGTCGGCCTCATCTAGGCCGAAGTCGAGCCTCTAGGACAGGCTCATTGACCAAAAACCCAAAGCATCATGGCCATAAGGAGGAAGTCCGAACCAACCTAGGAGGGATCCCAAAAAGGTCAACCTCAGACTGGGTGAGGACCACACAGATTTAACCTGATGTAGAATCCTAAGAGAGTAAGAAAGAGTAATAAGAAACCGAGAAGGAAAAAGATGAGGATCAGAGCATAAAATAGAAGAAAGGGGGGAGATGCAAGGTAAGCTAATTGACCGGCTAAAACTTAGATTGAGAACCTTCAAACTCTTTCTAACTTAAACATTGGAGCGTGTGTAGTCTACACCATAAGGGTGTACAGTTTTTTTCTCTATTGCAAACAAGCAATCTTCCCTGAAAAATACAAATTTATCGTCGAGACCACTATTAAGATTAGTATAATCTTTCTAATCAAAATTTGGCATCAACAATAATAAACACATAGTTTTAAATATTTTTATAATAAAGCTACTCATCAAAATTTTCCGGTTATAAAATCAAATTATGATAGTGGATTTCGAATTTTTAGATGAAGATAATGGTTAAAATTAAAAACTTCAATTTTTTTTTATAAAAAATAAAAAAAACAAAAACAAATAATACGCAAATAAGTAATAACTATTTAATTTCGTGGTTCATGAACAAATCTTGTCTTAACATTTAGAAAGGGATTTTTTTTTTTTTTTAGCAAATATCAATCTATATCCCTAAACTTTGAGATTATATCAATTTAATTCCTAAATTAATAGTTTGTATCAATTTAAATCTTAAATTTTTATAAGCATTTTAATATAAACCCTAGACTTTCATAATTGTATCCAAATAAAACATAATGGAGGGTTAAGTTTAATACACTTGTGAAACTTCAAAATCTAAATTGATACGTTTATGAAAGTTCAGGATTTAAATTGATACATTTATGAAAGTTCATGATTTAAATTGATACAATTATTAGTTTAGAATTTAAATTGATACAACTCCTAAAATTTAGGGGTATAAATTGATATTTTCTCTCGATGTTTTCTCTTTTTTAAAAAAAAAATATTAATAAATGATATTCTTAATGCATAATGAATTAATTGACATTCCTAAAATTTCTTTTAAATAAAATTTTGATCAATAATTGATTAGCTTTTTGAAAAATGGTGTATCAATAATGACTTTTTAACAAATAATATATTTAATTAACAATAAAAATAATTTTTTTTACCAATATAGAACTATCCAATCAAATTTCTTAAATTAACTTTTTTTTAAGAAAAAAATGTTATGATTGTTGTGAATTTGAGGAGCACAACAGAAACACGGATATAGAAAAAATATAATATAATAATACTAAATATATAAAATAAAATAACTAAAATTATAAAATTGAATAATATGAAAATTAGTGGAATTTTGAAGTGGAATTCTCATCAATGTATATGTGGTTTTAAGATCCACCAAATGCCACTATTTATAGACAAAGTGGCAAGTAGAATAATGGACTTATATGGACACCAAGCATGAGTAATTACAAGGCACATGGACAACATGAAGGGTGACACATGGCTTTGGGACACTAAGCAATTGGCATCTATTTATTACTATAATATTCATAATACTCCCCCTTAGATGCCCCTATATATACATGAAATATGTCTGGTTAAAACCTTACTAGGAAAAAGTCAATGGGAAAAAATCCTAGTAAAGAAAAAATAGTACATATTTCATATAATACATGCTCCTAAAAGAATACAATATATTTATTCCCCCTCATGAAAACATCACTTAAGATCTCTGAGTCGTTGCATTCCAATGTTGTGCACCAATTTTTCAAAGTTGTGGTTGATAATGTCTTTGTAAATAAGTCTGTCAGGTTATCCTTCGAATAAATTTCTTGTACAGTGATATCGCCATTTTCTTCAAGATAATGAGTGTAGAAAAGCTTCAGTGAAATATGTTTTGTTTCATCTCCTTTAATATATCCCCCTTTGATTTGGGCTATGCAAGCTGTGTTGTCTTCGTATAATATTGTTGGAAGATTTTTATTAGAAGACAAGTCAAACGTTTCACGAATGTACTGAGTCATTGACCTTAAGCCATACACATTCTCGACTAGCCTCGTGAATTGCAAGAATTTCAGAATGATTTGAGAAAGTGGCCTTTATAGTCTGTTTCACGATCGCCATGATATAGCAGTTTCTTCACATGTGAACATATAACCTGTTTGAGATCTAACTGTGTGTGGATCAGATAAATATCCAGAATCTGCATAATCAACAAGATCAAAATTTGATTTATTTGAATAAAAAAAATCCATATCGATTGTTTATGCTTAATTTTGTATCAATGTCTTTTTGTAGGAGAAGAACTATATCTAGCTAATAAATTTATTGAAAAATAATATTTGGTCTTGTATTATTAGCAAGATACATAAGTGCACCAATTGCACTAAGATATGGTACTTTAGGACCAAGAAGTTCTTCATTATCATCTCGAGTCGAAATATATCTTTCTTTATATCTAATGAATGGACTTCCATTGGAATATTTAATGGATGTCCTTTGTCCATATAAAATCTTTTCAAAATTGTTCTTGTATAAGTTGACTGATGAATAAATATTTCATCTGCTAAGTTTCTGCTACTCGACCTTCTTCACTTCTTTCTTCAATTACAACATAGTTGCAACTTTAATGACTCCAATTGAATTACAAACACTTAATCACACATTAAGCCCTGTCAATCAAGAGCCAATTACAAGAATTACAACATAATTGAAGAGAAATCAATGTCAAAACTCAAAAAAATCATATCCATTCACCATTTTCATACAACTTATGAAAAAAACCCACCAAGCCAAAATTAACTCAAATTGAATGCTTAATGATGCTCTGATACCAATTATTGGTTTACAGAAACATGCAACGGAAGAAAATAGAATCATTAAGCATTCTAATTCCTCAATTTTGACGTCAAAATAGGCATATTCATATGGTAGTAAGAGGGTTCATTACATACCTTTAAAGATCCTCTTCAAACTCGATATCAGTTGCAATCTTCTCCAATTCTTGTTGTGGACCATTACTAGAGCTTTCCTACTATTCTCTAGGAGCCTTAGATTGAGTTATGGGACTCAAAACAAACTAGTTTTGCAGCTTGTTGAAGAACAACTTCTCAACCTTCAAAACTCAGCAATTCAACAATTGCATCAACTTTTCCACTCAATCAAGAGTGGTTTTATTACATGACTCTCATGCAAATTGACCACTTGAAGTGATTCCAGCTACTCCTTAAATTTGATAGTGGAATTATGTGTAAGAAAGTGACTAACCTTCTTGTTTAAAATTGCGAAAATCCCACATTGAGATTTTTCTCATTTTCAATTTCCTTTTTTTATTTTGAAATTTTATTTTCAAAATCAAAACTTTTTCCAATTTTAATTCTTTAATTAAAATTAAAATTTTATTAATTTTACAAAAATTAATTCAATAATCAATTTTTCTAATAAAATTAATAATTAATTAAATGATTTAATTAGTTCAATTAATTTAATATCAAATATTAAATTAATTTATTATCAATTCAATTACCATGAATCTCTATTCATGAAATTAATATTTAAATAATATTTATATAATAATCAATTCTCCAATTACATTTAATTCAAAAATTAAACGTGTAACTATATCACATATAATTACTAATTCCCTTAATTCGAATTTGAACGTTTCAAATCAACTTACCACGCTATTCTTAGGCTAATTCCGTTTGTGAGCTAGTAGGGGACCTAATGGACCTACAAATCATGGGCTCTAACGATCCGAGATTAATTGGCTAAACTCTTTACACCAAATTAACCCTCATTCATTAACTACCGGGTCACTCTACTAAATCCTAGTAGTTGCACTTTCCTCACTGTAGATATATTGTGTCCACTCGATATACCCATAATTAGTAAGTTAACCCTTCACAGGTTGTTCGCAATAACAGTTGGGTCAAAAGGGTGTTTTACCTACGAGATTACCTTTTATTCCTTAAGTTCTACTGATCCTCTAATGAACAATTTGTTTGTGATCCGATCATCAAACCGAGTCCCTCTCAGACCAATGAGATGGTGGGGCCCCTTGTTCAAGACCCAGAGTCAGTAGGGAACAACCTCTCTACTATCCCTGAAAGCGAGTAGGAGTGAATTCCATCTTGCACCCTATGTCCCCAACTATCTACCCGATCGTACCCCTGAAATGGAGGTTTATTGATTCGGCGCTATTGAGTCAGCCCTTACCTATGCAAATCTAAGGATAATCCCGAATAAACAGGAGTTCATAGTTAGCTCAGGATTAAGTTAAATTACCTAGGTCATCGCTATGAAATAGTCAGTCTTAAATAGTAAACAACATTATAATGTAAGAGTGACTTATTTCTTGATCTGATTTTATGCAAACTCATTGCACAGGACACCCTCACTTCTCATGTCACCCCATGAATGAATCAGGATTACTTCATTTACAACTTCTTATAACAACTATAGAGTGGGTCGTATCCGATAGTGTTACCAGAATAAGGCACCCAACCTTATTCGTATATTATAAATCATTTTGACTATTTACTCGAACCTGATCCACTCTTATGTCTTCACATAAAGTTCAAGTACTCATGTAATTGTCATGGATCTTTTAGTTTATTAGATTTATTTTCTAAAACGAAATAAGCAATTCATGTATTCAATAACAAATTTATCGATTCACATAATGAGTTTATTGTTTACTTAAACCACAAGTTTTAGCATAAAACCCAACAATAAGTGCACCAATTGCACTAAGATATGGTACTTTAGGACCAAGAATTTCTTCATTATCTTCTCGAGGTCGAAATATAACTTTCTTTATATCTAATTAACAGACTTCCATTGGAATATTTAATGGATGTGCTTTGTCCATATAAAATTTTTTCAAAATTTTTCCTGTATAAGTTGAATGATGAATAAATATTCCATCTGCTAAATGATCAATTTACAAACCAAGGCAAAATTTTGTTTTTCCGAGATCTTTCGTCTCAATTTTTTTTTCTTAAGATATTCTATTGCCTTTGAAAGCTCTTGAAGTGTTTCAGTTATATTTAAGTCATCAACATATACAGTTATAATAGCAAATCTTAATTGTGATTTCTTTATAAAAACACATGGACATATTATATTTTTTGTATCCTTTTTTCAATAAATATCCACTTAGGCGATTGTACCATATCCATCCTAATTGTTTCAATCTATATAATGATCTCTGTAACTTTATTGAATACCATTCCCGAAAATTTGATGTATATGTTCCAAGTACCTTAAATCCTTCTGGGATTCTCATATAAATATCATCATCAAGAGGTCCATATAAATATGTTGTAACTACATCCATAAGATACATATCCAGACTTCTATACACAGTCAAGTCAATTAAATATTTTAATGTAATTGCATCTACCACCGGAGTATACATCTCCTCAAAATCAATACCAAGTTTTTGTGAAAAACCTTGTGCAACTAGTCTTGCTTTATATCTTGTGACCTCATTATTTTCATTTTTTTTTCCTCATGAATACCCATTTGTATCCCATAGGTTTAACACCTTCTGGTGTTGGGACTACTGGTCAAAAAACCTGACATTTTGAAAGTGAGTATAGTTCTAACTCGATTGCTTCTTTCCACTAAAGCCAATCTTTTCTATGTCAACATTCTTCAACAGATTTTGGTTTAGGATCCTCATTCTCAGATATAATATCAAGAGCAACATTATACACAAAAATATTGTCAATAATTAGATAGTTTGATTCCATCTGTTTCCTGTCATGACATAGTTTATTAAAATATCATTATTATCTTTAGGTATTTCACCTTCCGCACTAGTCATGTCGAGGATTTCTTTATGGGTATTTACATCCTCAACAAGTCTTTTTCACTATTAGTTATTTTTTGTTTTCGAGAATTTTTATCTTTGGAATCCACTGGTCTACCATGCTTCTGACATGTTCCATACTCATTAATGACAACTTGTTGTGTTAGAATAACAATTTTTTATGGAACATTGCAGCTGATATATGTGACTTAGTTACTTTTTTTGCATCTATAAATGCATCTGGTAATTGATTTTCTATATTTTTCAAATGAATTATTTTCTGAACTTCAAGTTTACATTGATCTGTATAGGGATCTAAATGAGACAATAACGATACGTTCCATGTAATTTCTTTTTCTAACTTCTTAATTCCTTCCCCTAATGTTGGAAAATTTGTCTCACGAAAATGAAAATCAGCAAATCATGTAGTAAATACATCACCCATCAGGGGGCTCAAGATATTTAATAATTGATGGGGAATCATATCCAACATATATTCCTAACCTTCTTTGAAGACTCATCTTAGTGCGTTGTGATGGAGCAATTGGAACATATACTGCACATCCAAAAAATCTCATATGGGAAATATTTGGCTCATGTCCAAAAGCTAATTGTAATGGCAAGTACTTAAGATAAGCTACTGGTTTAATGCATACAAGTGACATTGCATGCAAAATAGCATGTCCTTATACAGATGAAGGAAGCTTAGCTCTCATAAGTAATGGTCTAGCAATTAATTGCAAACGTTTTTTAAATGATTCTACTAAACCATTTTATGTATGAACATGAGCTACAGGATGTTCAACACTTATCTCAATTGACATACAATAATTATCAAAAACTTGGGATGTAAATTCACCAACATTATCAAGATGAATGGTCTTAATTGTATAATCAGAAAATTGTGCTCTTAACTTAATTATTTGAGAAAGTAATCTTGCAAATGCAAGATTTCGACTTGATAATAAGCACACATATGATCATCTGTTAGATGCATCTATTAATACCATAAAATATGGTTCACTTGGTGGGTTAATAGGTCCACATATATCACCATGAATTCATTCTAAAATGTAGGTGATTCAGTCCCACTTTAGCTGGTGATGGTCTAATTATCAATTTTTCTTACAATAAACATCACCTGATAATTCACTAGATTGAAGAATCTTTTTGTTCTTCAATAGGTGTCCATTTGAATATTCAATAATTCTCCTCATCATTATAGATCCTGGATGATCCAATCGGTCATGGCAAATTTTAAATATATCTAGATTCATGAACTTCAGGTTCATTGTTGCATATGTTTCAATTACTCGTATATGAGTATAATACAGTCCAAAAGAAAAAGAAGGCAACTCTTCCAATATACTTTTTTTCATTTGAGACAGTGGATTTTATAACGATCCGACCCCCTAGGACTTAAGTTAGGCTGTTACTAAATGCATGCATGCATTGAACTCAAAACGACACTCGGTTATGGCGAAATAAATGCTAATTAATTAAGGTAAGTTCAAAAGACTTTCATTAAATTCAAATACTAAACCAATAACAGGGTACCCATACATCATAAAGGATAACAAATAAATCTGAAAATTGATTCTTAACAGTAAGTTTTAAACATCAAAACTAAAAATTAGGAGAAACATGAAAAGAACTTTAAATCTCATGATCGGAAGCGTACAAACTAGTCCCAGTGGCTCGATCACGAATTCCGCTTGTCCATCGCGGGTGCATCTCTACCCTTACCTGAAACAACAACATGAGAAAGAATGAGTATAAAATACTTAGTAAGTAACCCCATTACCGGGGTCAGGCTGGGCATCTATATCCTCTAGATACCCATCTTTGGTGAATCCTAGTCCTCATTGGACACATATGCACATGAAACAAGAAGAAGATTGAGTCCTATCCTACTGTAGTTAAGTATGCTCACTACCTCTGGTGAATCTCGAAGGAGACACAAACTGGTGAATCCCGAAGGAGACACAAACTGGTGAATCCTGAAAGAAACACAAACTGGTGAATCCCGAAAGAAACACAAACTGGTGAATCCCAAAGGAAACACAAAATATAATGGGCATCTAACTAATCAGTAAGGACATTTGCACAGTCTCAACATCATAATCATCACTGTACGAATCTATGACATACATATAAACCTCAACATCATGGCTCTACAACATACACATATACCTCAACATCATGGTTCTACAACATACATGAATACCTCAACATCATTAGATCAAATACAATCATGGAAGCACATACCATCTCATACTAGCGTTCAAGTGTCTATGTGCATAAATAAATAATTCGGATCTCGTAACAGAACATACTTTAACCATGTTATACTATCAATATTTCATGTTGTCATTCTGTCATAACCTTCATTTAACATGCTAGCATACATCTAATACCTGACCCGTGGGTAGTTCCAGTAGTAATATTACTTACCTTGATATTAGGTCGAACTAAAAAGCAATTGAATCTTTGTGAAATTCTTGAATCCTTAATCAAACCTAAACATAAATCAAGCTTTAAAATTAATAGTTAAGGCCAAATTTCAAACACCCAAATATTACAAAATATTTCCTGATAACCTTACCTAAGGTGTGGTCCAATTCGAATTTACCTTCCAAACCTCCAATTTTAAGTCCAAATAATTAGCAAACCAAACTCTTCTTTATCTTGAATGAAATTCTTGAATCAACCTTCTAATCATAATTTGAAATTAGGCTTACTTGATTAAAGCTTGAATCAAATACATACTTCACTACCAATGTCTCAAATAAATTATCCATATGTAGCTTCATCGATAAAAATCACTTCCAAATGACTTTACATAAATTTCTCAACAACCAAAATTAATCTACAAGAGGGTAATCAAAGCATAAAACTTACCAAAACTCTCAAAAATAAACTCTAACTTCACTGAACAACACCTCAATACCTTCACAAACTTGAATCCAAAGTTGAAACACAATGGGTATCAACCAATTGATGCCAAAAGTAAATGAGTATTCAAGAACGAACCGAAACAGCAGAAATCTTACCCAAATCGATAGATCCAGTGACAGCAAAAGCGAACGATGTTTGAGCAGTGGTGGACGGAGGTCATGAAGAAGAAACTGACGCGACGGCTTTAGGCGGTGTCGGACGGGCTCACAAACATAAGGAAGAAAAGGGGAGTGGGGGTTGACTTTTTATAAAAAAAAAAAAACAACAACAATAATAATAAAAAAAAAAAAAGGAAGTAAATATAATTACATTTAATTCCTTTCCATTTTATACTATTAAATTCCTTTTTGTTTCAAAAGAAAATTAATTTCTGCCATTAATTTTCAATTTGAATTTCCAATTGAATAATTTCACGCCAACAATTAAATTTTCGCACTTATACTTGAAGTCCAAAATTCCAAAAATGCCCTCCAACTAATAACAATTACTGAAATTCTAAATAATAAAGTTACTGAAATTACATTATTACTAAAAAAAATGTGGGGGTGTTACAGATATGATATATAGATATTCCACGTTATTCATATTATCAGTCTCAATATGATAATTATTGCAACGTATATCTTTAAAACTTAGGAGATTTCTCTTTGATTGACTAGAGAACAATGCATTGTCAAATGTAAATTTTGTTCCTTTAGGTAAAATAATATTTGATTTTCCAAAATCTTCGATCAAGTTTGCAAAACCTGATATTTTATTTACTTTTTCTTTCAGCATTGTCAATTTGGAAAAGCATTTTTTTTTTTTTTGTAAGTATTGTGTGTAGTTGCATTGTCTTCTAGACATAGATCTTCTTTGCTCCTTTTTTAAATACCCAACATATGAAAATGGCATGTGTTTCTTCATTAAAAGAAAATAATTACAATAAGAAAAACAACAATTAAAATATATAAAAGTCACTACAATAATTTGGACCTTTTCCGATGCTAAAAACCGACGGGATTAGTCAAAAAGAGCGTCGATGAAACTTTTCCCGTCGAGCGGAGCGTGGGCAATGCCTCGTCGGTGTAACCTTCTCCGACGGTATAACAGCGGTATCGTAGGGAAAAAATGTTATCTCCATGGATGGAGAATGAGGCTTTTATACCAACTCTAAACAACACCATCGGGATAATTTGTAAACCTCGATGGTCGTAATTTATTAAGACCGCCCAAACAAAAAATTCGCCCGACGATGAGAAACCACGATTGAGATAAATAATTATATCCCAACAGTGACAAAGTAGTGTCACCGTTTGGAGATATTCAATTATCTCGATGATGACCTTGCATCATCGGGAATTTTTATCTTTTTTCGACCCCAAGAACCGTCGGGGGTTTGTTCATTAGCATCGGTTGATGATAAAAAAATACATTAAATTATGGTTTTTTCCAACCCTTTGTATCGTCGGGAATAGCGTTTTTTTTATTCTCTATTTAAATTTATTTTTTTCAAATGTCATACTTGTTTGAATTTTACAAATATCATTCAAACTAATATAAAAATTTCCAAAATCAAGTAAATGTCTACAATAGTAAATAATATATAGAAAACATGTTTGAATTTCAAGTCTTAAACATACTATTCATCTCAAATTAAAATAATACATCCACAATTCCTTAATCCAAAATCATATTACATGATAGTGTCGGGGGGAGATGCATCTACAATCTTAATCCACAATTCCTAAATCGAAAATAACATTAACATCTACAACCTAAATACGTTTGTCAAGATATGCATCTACAACATAAACCTCGAGGTACCTACAAAATATGAAGTTAAATAAGTTTAATGCTTAATATACCATATACCAATCTCAAAATGAATATAGAATTTAAAACTCAACTAAGAACATTAATGAATTGAAACAAACCAACTCAAACTTGCATATTTCAATCTCAAACTCAATATAGAACTTAAAACCAATATAACCAACACATATCTATATTTACTTAAACTTATATCTACAACACATACCTCCACTTAGTTTTACTTAAATGAAGTTTATTGAATCCCCCCTCCCCCCTCCCCTCCTGAAAATCAAACTCAACTTCAAAACACTAATTGTACTTTACGTAACTATACGTTTATGTTGTTACCATGACTGCAGGATAATAACATACACAAACTTCTAATTAGTTTACAACGAAAGTTGAAGAGTTCATACCTAGTTCAATTTATCTCTCATGAGCTGTAAGAGCATAGCTTTCATATCATCCATCTCAGATTGTCTTTTTGCTTTCAGTTCGTCTAATCTAACTCTTCTATCTCTTGTTTTTGCTCCTCTATAACTCTTGTAAGGATGTACTGGACAATGATTTAATTTTTTTCATTTTTTTTACCCTTTGGTGTCCTACCAAGGCCAACTCCTGTGGCCAATAGTTGCTCACATATTTCTTCTTCCGATATTTGTTAAAACCCTTCTTAGGTGGAGGCTTCTCTCAGCTCGACCATTTGACTCTACATCAGTAATTAGGACTAATTATTGTATGACAATTATATATAAATAAAGTTACATTGGAAACATGCATCATTAGTGGCCTGATTAACAAACAACTGGTCACTCTTACAATGTGTTTGCTTGAATAAGTCCACTAGGTCCATTGTTTGACCATCGGGTCCTTTCTGTAAAACAATTCACATAAAAGATATTAATAATACTTTCTTAGAAATCAAATATAGAAATACATTTAGTATTACTGTGGATTCTCGTATGCATATGAAAGCCTTGGAACCAGCTTTATAAGAGTACTTTTGGGCTAACCGATTCCTTTGATTAGTCTCTGCCACTTTTGAAGAAAATGAGAAACTAAGAAAAAATGAGAATTGAAATGTAAGTAAACAAAAAAAAACACAAAAAAGTTCTCAATTTTCAGTCGGTGGATACAAACTTGTTACATAAAAAGTGTCAATTTTCCATGTCGTCTTTAAGTCGATCAGGTGTGTGTTGCCTCTTCAGGACTTGCATATTTTTTTTTATAGTATTTGTGTAGTTCCCCTTATACTCTTTGAAAAAACTTTTCATCTGTTCATCGATGAAATTATTGACCAGTTGGCTGGACAAGTCTAACAACATGGTTTTGAATTAAGAAAGAAAAGAAAAACTAATTAATATCTCTGCAAATGCAAACAATATATATAATTTGTAAAATATCAAATAATCAACTTATCAATAAGTGACTTTTAACTAGCTCTCTAGTTTCTATTGGTACCTCTCTTCATGATCCATAACAAACAAAAAAAGATTCCCGAACGTTGGTACCAATGACATTGCTAAACCTTGTTGCATTATTGCAAATTGGTTTCTCTCATACAAGGTCGTTCTCCATAGGAATTCTCCCAAATTATTGCATATATCTATCCAAATCAACGTTTCGAGAGTATCCACATCCAATCCTATTAGTCGTACAACAGACTCTGAAGAAATTATACGTCGTTAGTTTGATTAAACATTAGTTTATATACAAATTACCGATTATAGATCTAAAATAAAATGTTGATCTATTAATAACCTGAATTATCTCCCATGAAGAATGATCCGCTAACATGCTCGGTCGCTAAATACTCCAAGACTGTCTCCTCATTAGTATGGCCTACCATTGTTCTTGTGCAAACAACAATATATATGTTATACAACAATAAGTAAGTTATGAAATGAAAAAGAAGATACATATTTACATGGTTATTTCATATCATTAAGATGTTCGTCGAAACTCAAACTCCTATTAGAAGATGATTATACATCCTCTTCCTCGTCATTTATGAAGTCATCATCAACTCGCTGAATTATCTACATAAATTGATATCGTTCATTGATTCATTGATTGTACAAGTAACACTATTTACAACTCTAATAACTCAGGTTGGTCATTCTCACATTCTTCTGCTTCTGGCATGTCCCACACACGCTTGTTTTGGACTACTTGCACCACTTTCTAATTATTACCATATTTGGGATTGTTGATGTAAAACACTTATTTGACTTGACTGGCAAATACAAAAAGCTCGTTAACAAACAAATGACGAGCTGTATTAATTGATATATACCCCAAATCCATGTGTACTATGTTAGTCTTTTTAGGATTTGTATCGAACCAAATATACTTAAACATAATTGCACGTCTTCTTTTGGCATATTGGAAGTCCAATATTTCATTGACAACACCATAGAAATTATAAAGATCTCCTCCACCTTCACTTTATGAAGGCACCATGATCCCGCTATTTTGTGTACTCCGACAATTATCACGCTCAATATTATGATAGTATACTCCCTTAACAATGCATCCACTATATGAGTGCACTTCTGAACTTGGCCCCATCGCTAGTGAATATATATCATCAGACATATCTCCATTTTCACGCAATGAAAGAACCTGTTAATTCAGTACAACACATTAGATCTTAAAAACTAATGTCAATAGGAATTAATTTAATTGAATTTTTACTTGTCTTTTAAACCCATACTTACATGAGATTTGAACCAACCAGGAAACACTCATTGGTGCCTAATGTATAAATCATCCTGACTTTGACCATTGGTGTAACTTCACAACTTCCCACATAATTACAAAATCCCGACGGTCACATGAAAATCGTTGGGCTAATACCAAGTTATGCCGACAGGGTTTTGATACAACCATCGACATAACTTCACAACTTCCCACGTAATCACAAAATCCTAACGGTCACATGCAAACCATCAGGCTAACACCAAGTTATGCCGACAATCGTCTTACACCACCGTCGGCATAACTTCACAATTTTCCATAAACTTTTTATTGTAATAACGATCGCCCGACGGTCTCTCCAAAACCGTCGGACAAACTAAATATTATCCCGACGGTTACTTCCATACCGTCGGCCAAAACATGCTTGATTGGAAAATTATTTTAAATCGTAAAATTATTGAAAATATTTACAAAATATAGCAAAATTTTAGAATCTATCAATAATAGATATTGATAGACACAGATAGACTTCTATTGATGTCTATCAATGTCACTCATAGACATTTATATATTCTAAAATTTTCCTATGTTTTAAAGATATTTTAGTTCATTTTTCTATATTTGAAAATAATGCAAATAATTTTTCGTATAAATTTGATGAACCTATTTGCTATTTAACAGTGGTAAGGATGACAAATTGAGAAACTATACATATTATTGGAAATTTGAGATAATTTTGGTAACCAAGATTTCTTTTGAGCTAAAATAACCTTGGAAGTGACTGTAATTAGAACGTAAAGTTAGAAGACATATTTACATGAACTAATTCTACATGAATTAGAAAACTTTTCTATTTTATTATCGGCCAAAAATGAGATATTGGTCTAACAAGTCTCCACTGACACTGATAATATTAGTGGTTCAATTGAAAAGTTTCTCTCGGTCGAGGATTTCAATGGCTTGGAGCCTGGTGGGAAAGCTGTGGTAACGACTCAATCTTCTTCTCAGCTTCTAATTAATGTTTGTTGGTTCTCTCCTGCGAAGAATTGTGTTAGAAGCTTAATACCAATGCAACTTGGTGCCCTGATAGAGACAAGTTGGTGGATTGGGGTGGGTCAGATCATTTGGGATGTGTGCAATTGGCTGGTTTTAAGTTGATTTCCCGACGTTGTTCGGTGAAAGTTCTTCAAGTTATGGCTATCTGTGAGAGTTTAGATGGTCTTTGTCTATCAATGTGCATAATATGATGATTGAATCTGACCGCCAATAGGTTATTCTTCTTCTCAATGATGAGTCTTTGGATCTTTTAGAGGTCTCCTTTATTATTGAGAAGGTGAAGTCTTTGGCAAGTGAGTTGGGGTATGTATCTTTCTCCCGTGTGCGGTGATGCCACAATTTTCTTGTTCATTCTCTAATTAGTAAGGTGCTGGAGGAGCAAGCTTCTGCTTTTCTTCTTCTCCTTGTTCTGATTGATTTTCATTATTATTGTCTCGTGATATAATTCTTTAGTTAGTTGTCTTTGTTTTCTTTATAAAAGTAATAATAACTGTAACGATGAAAGCCCTAATACAACAGAAAGCATAGAAGCAAAACTCGTTATTAATTTGGGATTTCTGAAATACCTATACACTGGGCAATTCATAAATAATACAAAGACCAAATAAAAACAAAATTTAGCGTAAAATTAGAATCTAACCTAAGCATGCTTAAAATTATATACATCGAAAATGGATAGAAAACCTTTACCTTCAAATGAGAATCCAATTCTCCAATTGGGATTTCAAAACAGCACCAAGAGAGTAACCTTCATACCATCTAACATACTTTTGGTATTTTTGGTTTGTGAGAACCAATTGATTTGGAAAAAACGAAAAATGAGGATTATTTTTAAAAGAAGTAAAAAATGCAGAATAATTCTTAATAATCTCTATTCCACCTATGTGATGAAACTAATTTTTTTATCAATAGAGATAGAGAATGAGAGAAACGTGACCCATGTTTTTAGATAATTCCCCTACGTGGGAGTTATCTAATTAGGGGAATTATCTGATTAATTAAAATAATTTAATTAATTAATCAATCATTAATTAACCATAAATTAATTAAAGATTTCATTTAAATCATATTAAATGAAACTTTTCTCACATAATCTATAGTTTTAATTCAATTAATTTAATTTAACAAATTAAATTAAATAATTATTTAATTCGTCAATTAAATTATCTCCGTATTAAATATCAAATATTTAATTTGGCTTACATTTGAATTATATCCAATTGTATTTCTCTCATAACGTATAGTTTTAATGTGCAAACACACATTAATTTTAACCTATAGTTTTACCTTCAAATTTTAATTCTCCCATAAATTAATTTTGAAGCATATCCAAAATTAAATTTATATTATAAAGTTTAAATAAAATATAAACTTTATATTATAATGCATCATTATACATTATATTATTTTCTTAAGTGAATTTGAATATTTCAAATTCTATTCAAAGCATAGTTACCTCAATTTCCTTTACGAAGTAGGAAATGAATCTCATGGACCTACAAATCAGAAGCTCCAACATTATGAGATTAATTGGGTAACTCATTAACCAAATTAAACAACATACGTTAACGGTGGGTACACTCCACTAAACACTCATAGTTGCACTCTTCTCACTGCAGATATATTTCTATACCCATGGATATAGACCAATGACAGCAAATTAGTCCTTCACGAGTGTTCATAACACCAATTGGATCAAATTACTGTTTTACTCTTATATTACATATGTATCCTTAAGTACCAGTGCTCCTCTAATGAACAACCTATTTATGGTCCAACCATTAAATAGAAACCCTTCTTTGATCAATGAGAGGTTAGGGCTCTTTGTCTAAGTCCCAGAGACACCACTTAAGCGAACACTCATCTACTTACCCTAAAGTCGAGAAGAAGTGAAATTTATCTTGTATTATTATGTTCCCAGGTCCCTACTCGATCTTGTCCTAAAAATAGTAGGCATATTGAGTTGGCAAACCGGCCACTCTCATCCATACAAATCAAAGGACAATCTCTCGTGAAAAGAGTTCACAATATACTCAAAATTAAGACTAAGTTGCCTAGATCATCCTATTGAAATAGAAACTTAACTAGTCAACAGAGTTACATCTAGTGGTTACTCTTTCGTGGTCTGATCTTATGCAAAACTATTGCATAGGATACCTCGACTCGCATGTCCCCTATACGAACACGTTGGATCATTGCATTTATATCAAATACAAAGTGAGTCATATCCATAGTGTTACCAGGATAAGATACCCAACCTTATCCATATACTATAGACCCTTTAGGTTGTATCTTGAACATTAATCCATGTATATCTCCACATACAGTTCAAGATTCATATAACATGTTAGTTTGTTGGATCAGGGTTATTTAGGCAAGATAAACAATAACTATTTATTGTAATAAATATTAATAACACTTTATTAATGATGGATCAAATATTACATTTATCATCTACGAATTTTAGGATATAAAACTCACGGATAATAACCTTCAACACAAAGGTGCTAGGAAAATATGCTTAAGTGCAAATGTCCATGGACGTTAAAAATAAATGACAATTTTAGTAAAGGAAAATAATTACAAAATGTTAAGAGATAGCAAAGTTAGTTTGTCATATTTATAAAATTTACAAGAAAAGATAGTTTGCAAATGTGATAATTTTTTTTCTTTTAGACCGCAATATACCATTTTTATATACTCAATAAAATATCAATTATATCCTTTTGTCATTATCACTAATATTAGTATATTACCAACGTAAATTATATATCATTAATGATTCTATATGTCTATGTCTATGTCTACCTTTCATTTATCTTATAAATTTTGTCTCATGTCTCCAACTTTTTCTCTATAAAATTTGCTCTCTCTCCGTTGCTCTCTTAACATTTCTCTTAAATACTTTTATCTTTCTAAATACTTTGATGATGTTTTAAAATTAATCATAATTACATAAGATTTGAAAATCATTTTAAAGAATGCAACGAGAATGAGTCATTAATTATTTAATATCACTATAAAATTTTGATACTTCATAATAAAATGCATATTGTATTATAATTCTAAGGTAACAAACAATTAGGCAAAAGTGAAACCAAACATCAAAAGAAAAAAGTTCAAAGGAAACAACATGTGAAAATGCATCAATGAATCAATGAATCAATCATCCCTAGTGAAATTTACATTTTTAAAATTTTTTTTTATATAGAAACTTTCAATAACTTTTTCAAATTTTATGACAATTTCAACTTTCGATATATTTTGTTAGATGGAATCATATGAATGTATATATATAATTACCTCCATTCGACCAAGCACATCTCGTCATCAATTGTACTTATTGAACTTAAAAATTGCATGCATTTGAATTCTCGCATTCTATCAATGAAGGACAATATAACTTTGAATATATTTACATTTAGATAGTCACGTTCCATTGATAAAGGATAAAATAGACATTTAATAATAAAGTAGTAAGAAAAATGAAATAAAGATTCTCCCGCTTATTATATATTATTCATCATCTCATGGACCAAAAACAAAAACCCCTTCTTTCAACAACACATCCACGTCAATTCTAAAAGTGGATGACTTTCTTTAAAAGCAAAGAATTTCCCTCGATATTTTCCATCATTTAACCCGCTCTTCATCTAAGTAAATATCTTTTTTAAAGGCTTAATTTTATCAAATAGTCTTCCAAATAATTCTTTAATTTTGGGTTAAAATACCTTTTAGTACATGAGTTTTTTAGTATGCCTTCAAAGTTGCAAAATAATAAACATTTTTTTTACAAGTCTGGGTTTAATTTTCATCATTCTTGAATTTTAAAATGTTCATTAATATTTACTTTTAGAAAGTTGTGTTACTTCTAAATTAATTAATTTAAATTAATTAAATTATTTTTCATTAAGTTATGATCATTATTAGAATTAATTAAAAAAATCCATGTCATAAAATTTTTAGGTTGTTGATTGCATTGCAAAGGTGGTAGTGTGTGAGATGATTCTCAAGTTTTGGGGAAACAATTTATATATTCGTAGATTTGAAGGTTTTATATATATATATATATATATA